>NC_031791.1:812775-822522 GCF_001522545.3 Parus major
TCACCTCCTCCAGAGCCCCCACAGCCCCCCGACACTTCTGCATCTTGGAAGCGAAGGCGGCGGCCGAGGAACTGAGGTCCTCGTTGGTCACGGCCAAGAAGTCGGCCACGCTGAGCTGTTCGGGCATGGTGCGGGGGCACCGGGCGGCGGCAGGGGGAGCGCCTCCCCTGCGGGGTGCCCCAGGGTGCCGGCTCACCTGGCTCAGCGCCCCGCACCGGGAGCCCCGCGCCGGGAGCCCCGCGCCGCGCCGGGAGCCGCTCCGAGCCTCCCTCCGGCCGCTCCCGCCCCTCCGCCGTCACGCGGCTGCCCCGCCCGTCCGCGCGTTAAAGGCGAAGAGCCGCAGTGCTCCCCAAGAACTGCTCCCATGACCCCCATTCCGGGACGAAGGGGGTGCGGGGTTCCCCGGTGCTGTGGTGGGATGAAGAGAAAACCCTGGGATCTGTGTGGATCCGCACCCACAGCCTTACCGCGGCACCCGGTACCCGCCTTTCCCAAGCACCCAGCGTCTCCCTAACCCCAATACCCACATTCCCCAGGCACCAGCATCCCCCCTAACGTCAACACCCACCCTTCCCAGGCACCCAGCACCCACATAACCCAAGCACCCAGAGACCCCAGCACCCACGTCCGCCCGGAATCCACCTCACCCCAGCACTCCAGTACTCACCTCTCCCAGGGACCCCAGCAACCACCTATCTCCATCTTCATAGGAGATGGAGACACACACGATGCCTTAGGATTATGCCCAGTCCTCTCCAAACACCGGTTTAACTGGAGCTCGCCCCCACCCTGGCCTTCCTAGGACCCCGAGGGGACAATCCTTGGATAGAGGCATAGTTACTGGAGCCCTTGGCTTTTTGTTCCGCTGGAGGCGACCGTTTTGTTCCCTCTCCTGTCCCCTCATTCGTCCCACCTCTCAGTGGAATTTGGTATCCCATTCCTGTTTGTTTGCACTTCCCGGAGGATGGGGAAGCCTGGACACCTCAGGAGCAGGCAATGAGGTTGAACAGACGCTGAGCACAGCCCTCTGCAGGGCTGGGGCTGGTGACAAACCGGAACAGAAAGGGGCAAAATGCCTCACTGGGGCTGGTTTGCCATAAGAGAGGCTAACATGAGTGCAAGGGGGCTTTTCAGACTTGCCCCCCTCCATGCCCCTTGCACCCCTCATCCACGGTCGATCAGGGGGTGACAGACCCTCGACCTTTTCACTGAGCCAGGATGGGGCTCAGTAAAACTCAGGTCCGTGCCTAACCAGGGCCAGTCCAAGCCCTCCTCTAAGGAAGACTGGGTATCGGGAAGAGCCATCACAAGCCTTGGGTGAACGGCTACGCTTGAAAGATTCCACCCCTCTGGCACCAGTAAGCAGGGAAGCCCACGGTTTGGGGCTTCACAGTTTGGGGGGGATTCAACATCTGCCGAGCTCCCGGGACATCTTCCTCGGCAGGGCTCTGGCAGACAGAGGGTTAAAAGGCTGCAGCCCAGGAAGGACCGGAGCTGGAAGGATTTGGGATAAGAGCCTCTCAGCAGACAGGCAGCCCCCGATCCTTCTGCTTCCCCCCATCTGCCCCGAGGGGGTCTCTCCAGCCCCTTGGCTGGGGTGGCCCTGCCACCTCCTGGCTGGCCTGGGGACTGCGCGGGGAGGGGGGCAAATCGCCCAGGGACATCCCCTTACTTGCTGTAGGACACTCATTTCCATGGGGGATGGGGTCTCTGTGCCCCTCGCCTGCCCGGGGCTCTCCTCCTCTACACCACCAGACAAACTCTGCAACGCCAGCATCAGGTACAAGACATCACCTTCAGTACCTTCAGACACCACTGAGTACCAGTGGGTATCACTTGGTACCAGTGAACATCAGGTACCACCAGACATCACTGGGCACTACCAGATATCACTTGGGTACCACCGCCCACCACCACATGCCACAGGACATCACCTCGTACCACTGACCATCACTTTGCCACTTTGGTGGCATCCCCAGGTCACAGTATGACAGGTAACACATGGGGAAGGACCTTACATGGACACAGCTCCCCCAGGATCTTGCTCTGCAGACCCCAAATCGGGGTGCACAAGCCCATCCAGTCCCCAGATCCATAGGGAGCTGACCCCCAGCCCTGGGGAATTTCCCACACTCCTGGTTGAAGGCGCTCTAGCTCAGGCAAAGGCTCATCCCAGCCAGATTTGGGCTGGAAATCACCAATTTGAACAGGTCAGACCCATTGTCCTCACTCCAGTCAAAGCTTCATCTCAAACCCCTTCTCCAGAAGTGCCTACAGAGCAGGCTGGTCCCAAAACAGGCCATTTTACCCTGAAAACAGGAACAAAACCAGTTTAGCTCTTCCATCCTCCCAAACCATTTCAGCATTTTGCTGCTTAGAGCAAAACAGCCTTTTAGAACTCCAAAATTATATTTTATTTCAACCCCTCCTGGGCAGAAAAAGTCCCACACATTTTTCCAGGCCAAAACATATTCTCACCCACACCATCTCTTGAGCCAATCTACAGGGGCACCAACAACCCAAGGAAGGAAAACTTAAATACACCCACTGACAAATCCAACCCCTCCCAGCCCCACACCAAAGGGGGAACCCAGATAAATACAGTGCAATAATTACAGATATTTTGCAAGGAATGGCACAATTAAAATCCCTATCCTACCCCATGTCCCAGGGCTTGTCCCAAGCTGTTTCCCAAGCCCCTCTCTTGCAGGTCATCGCCTCCTCCAGGCATACCTCTTCCCTGTACATTCCAGTTTTTATACTCCCAGCACCAATAGCTCCCAGAGGCTGGAGGGAGGGAACTGGTGTGGACTGGGGCAGAGGGGCTGCAGTCCCTCAGAGAATACAGCTCCATGTTCTGGCCAGAGATTTGCCAGAGCCATGTGAGCTTCATCCTTCCCTCACCCAAAGATGACTTCAGTTTTGCTGCCTGAATGTTTTTTTAAGGATATTCCAGCCATGGTGGGAATGTGCCACTGGAAATGACCTGTTGAGACCATGAAGAACCAGTTTAACTGAGGAACAACTGGAGTGACCCCAAAACATGACACAGACCATTCTGGGCAGAGGTTTCTCTGCCACCCAAGGGTGCCCCTAACCCATCTGGGGCACTCAAAAGGTACCCCCAACTGTGGGGTAATGGTGGGAAGCATCAGTACCCCATGGATTTATGGGGGCATGCTGGGATGAGTCCTGGATGGATCCCAGGGCACTCCCAGAGCCCAGTGAGGTGACAACCAACCCAGGAGAGTGCATAGAGCCACACTGGGTGAGCAACACAAGTCCCCCTCTCTCTGCCATCCTCAGAAAAACCCGTGCTCCCCAATCTCTCCAGTCACCCCACACAGATCCCATGCGCTCAGGACACAAGTGGCCAGAGGGAACAAAGGAAATGATGACTGGCGGGGGGACACTCAGTGCTTCAGCAGGTCCCCCAGGTCATATGTCTCAAAGAGGTCTGTGACACCCTCGCCCTCAAGCCCCCAGAGATAGTCATCCTGTTCCAGGGCGGGTGAGAAGGTGATGAAGGGTCCCGAGTCCAGGTGGGAGGGGGTGCAGGGCAGCTGGTCCTCCGTCTGCTGCAGAAGGTGGGTAGGGGAACCCAGGAGTCCAGGCTCCATCTCCAGCAGTGAGCTGGGTCCCCCCTGGATGGGAAGAGGCAGAGATGGGGGTGAGAGAGGGCTTCCTGTGCCCCCCCAGCTCTGGGAGATGGGGTAGGGTGGCTGTTTAGCTGGTGGGGAGCTGTTTGGCGGGGAAAGGGGTACGGGGTGGTCCCGTGGGGAGGTGGCAGCAAAGGGAACAGGGTGCTCCTTGGTGCGGCTTTCTTCTGTGATCTCTTCTGGGCAGAGGTACACCTCAATGGGGCCATTGGTGCTCTTCAGGTGGAGCTGGACGTTCTCCTGGAAGGGCAGAGTAAGGCTCAGGGGGGCACCCAGAAGGTCACCCATATCCCACTCCACTGTCCCCAACCCATGAGGGATCCAGTTGGAGCACTGCACCCCTTGAAGAACCAGCTCAGGATCAAACAGTCCTGTGGAAGACACCCCAAAAAACACCCAGGGTCATGCTGGGCTGTATCCTTGGGACACACCAGAGGGACCCATCAAGTGTTGCACAGATTCAGCAGCACCCACACACCTGGCTGAAATCTGGCACCTCCAGCTGTGTTTCAGGGGGAGCCTTCACGGCAATCACCGTCTGTTCCTGGAAGCTGCTGATGGCACAGAGGTCCTGGTAGGTGACGTATGCCAGCGTGAACAGGGACAAGGTATAGGAAAAGGAGGGGCTGCAAGCAGGACATCAACCCTCGCATCCCTCCAAGCACCCCCCAAGCCCAGGGGAATCCAAGTGGAGGAGAAGGGGCTCAGAGGGGTCCCCAAGACCCTGCCCTCCCTCCCATCTCCCTCAGCAAGGATATCTCTGGTTGGTCTCATTGTCAGCCAGCTGCTGGATCTGCAGGGCACAGTCCTGCATGAGCCGGTCCAGCATCCTCTCTGTCCCAGCCAGTTCAGCCAGATCCCCTTGCAGCACTTGCTGCTTCGCCACCATCGCTGCATCCTCAAAGATCCCCGTCCCCCTGCCAACAGAGATGGCATCTGAGTGATGGCACAGGACACTCTACGTGTCCTCAAGCCACACGTCCCCGACCCTGCCCCATCCCTCGTGACCCATTTTCAGCTGCCCAGCATCACTTACATCCACTGGATGTGGTTCTTGGATTTCTTGCGGATGAGTTGGATGCCCTCCAGTACGTTGGTGATGTCGTAGATGCGACGTTTCTGGACCTCCAGCACCTCGGCAGCCCGGTTCAGATCCACAACACCATCAGGAGACTCGTTCAGCAAATGGATGAATTTTTTGGTGAGCAGCCCCAATGAGGTGTCGTAGCGAGTCTTCTCCCCGGGAGACTTGGGGGCTGTGGGGAAACAAGAGACCCCCCCTTCCTCTCCTTAGTTTGGGATGTGGGATGGAGATGTCATGGGGCTAGACATGAAAGACTACCTGTTCCTTTCTTTAGAGTCAGATGTGGGACAGAGGCTACATAGGGTTGGAGACAAGAGACCTCTCCATCCTCTCCTTAGCCAGGTCCAGGGACGGAGATATCACTGGGCTGGACATGAGAGACACGCCCCCCCCCCCCCATGCTCTCCTCAGTGTGGGATGTGGGCTGGAGGTGACATGAAGTAGTGCTAGAGAGGACATGGTTCTAAGAGGGAAGAGAAGTGAGTCTGTTCTCCCCAGCTTCCCCTGCCCCATCTCACCCTGCATCACTTACTCCTGGGGCTGGGGACCTGTGCCAGTGTCCAGCCTTTCCCCTTGGGCATGCGAAATTCGGGGCCCTCCAGGTCCAGCTTCCTCTTGGCCTGGAGCACAAGAGAAAACCCTGCATTGTGGCCAAGCCAGACACCCCTCTGAGTTCCCCAGACCCCCCAGGGCCATCAGCCAAGCCCTGGGTACCACATCCTGGGGTGGGGGAATATTGCAAGAGGCTCATTCAGTTGCAATACTCCTTTTGGGAAGGGACACAGCAGCACCTAGCAGTGTGAGAGGCCACTGAGAGAACTGATGGAGAGGAGATATGGGGTCCTGTAACCCACCATGGCTTCCTGCACACCCTGGCACTCACAGAGAACTCACTTCCCCTTACCCCCAGCTCCTGGCAGGGCTCCACAGGCTGACCCCTGGGAATGCGGTGGCTCTGAAGCCAGATCTTCACCCTCCCACCCTGCCAGCTGGCCCACTGAGGTGCATGATGTCACTTCCCACCTCCCACCCGCATTATGGTTGAGGCAGCCGAGGGCATTCAGCTGCCACCAGCACACCTGGCACCAGCTGGGTTCAGCCCCCCCGGGACCCCTGGGTGCCCTGGACACATGTACCCAGCTGGAGGGAAACTGGGATGAGGGGACCATGCTGGGTTCTGGGAGGGGAGACAAACATCCCTGCACCTGCTGTCCCCTCATCAGGGCAAGCAGCTCCTTGAAATCCCCCCCCAAGGAACCCCGAGCAGCACTTGGGCAGAAGGGACACAGGGAAAAGTGCAGCTGTGTAAATTCACAGAGGAAATGGAGGGTGTCACCAACCCCCCCCCCCCCCCCCCCCCCCACCAATGCAAACAAAACCCCCAGGAACTCTCCACACCCACAAACACGCACAGGGTGATTTGGGGGGGAACGCTTTGGCTCAGGAGCAGAGAGCAGCCCCCCAGCCCCATCCCGATCCCTGTCCCCCCCCCCAGTACCTGCTCCCAGGCTGGGCTGTCCCACAGGATCCCCCCCAGCACATCCCTCATGGCACCCAGGTCCCTGTGCCGGCTCTGACGGCGGCTCCCTTGGGAGCACAACGCAATTTGCAGAGAAGGGTTGGGCACCTCGGCCTCGTTCCCACCCAAGGGGGCTGGCGGAAGAGGCGCCAGGGGCTGTTTTCTGCCCCCCCAGGGAGCCAGGTTGGTCCCGAGCTCCTGTGGGAATCTGTTCCCTCCCACCCTCCACGGAGCAGGTTTTTCCCAGTGAACTTGCTTCCAACCCCAGCCTTGTGCCCCCAGATGTGCCCCGGAGCTGCCAGCACCACAGCGGTTAATGCCAAGCACATGGGAAACACCTGCCTCAGATAAGACCTCATCCATCTGCCAGCACGGAAGGGCGGACATCACCCTGGCCCCTCCTCCCCCCTCCCCGCTGGTATCCCTTACTTCTCCAGTATGGATGGCCACGGCCAATGTATGTTCCCATAGCTGTTGGGGAGGCCGGGTGCACCCCATCTGCCCCAAGCAATGGGGAAACTGAGGCACAGAGCAACTCACATCAGGTACTAGTGTTTCCAGACGCCTCCAAACCCCCCGAATCCCCACCCCACGTGCAGGAAGGGATAAAGGGGGACCTCTGCTTCCCCAGGTGCGGTTTTGGGGGCTGGGAGCTTGGGGGGCTCAGACAACGGCAAAACCCTGAGTTCTGGGACCCACCAGCAAGGGACAATGGACAAGGGGCTCCCTCCTGTGACTCAGCTGCCATTCCCCAAGCCGGGCAGGATTAGGCACATAACAGCTGAGTAGAGCACAGCAAGGGGCTCCCACCACCCTACCAGCACTTGGGGGGGGGGGGGGGGGGAGTAGGTTGAACCAGAGTAGGTAGGGGAGCAGGGACCAAACCCAAAGATCCCCCAAAGACATGGCAGTAACACCCCACGCCACTTCCCAGCCCCCAGCCATGGCTCCCCAGCATGACGGAACACACCATCGACACACCAGTATGATGGTGGGGGTGGGAAATCAGGCTTGACCCCAAAATTTCGGGGGTATGCAAGGCAGTGAGGGGGCAGGCTGGGCCCCCTGCCAGCTCTGCCTGCCAAGCAGCCCTGAGCCCAGCCCTGGCGCCAGGGGCTACACCCTGTGCCCAGCCCAGCCATCAGATCATCCCTGAGCCCCCCCGCGGGGGGCTCCTCCTGCCAACCTTCCCTTTCAACAGCATCCGTTACCTTCTTCGGGCTTGCCCGGGCTCTGCCCGGCCCTTTATGGGGCTCCCCCCCGTTCTTTCTTTTCCCAGCCCCACCGTCCCCACGGGGGCGTGGGAACGCAGCACCTGGGGCTGGGCACTCAGAGCTGGCAGGGAGTCAAGGGGCACTCCAGGATCCTGCTGCTTGCTTGTGCCAAGGGGCTGCTGGGTCAGACCCCCACAGGTGCAGCCCCCACTGCCTTAGTATAACACAAGATGTGGACAGGGGAATGGAGACTGATCCCAGATTTGGGCAACAGTGAGACCACCCTGCACTGGGGAGGAAGGCAGATAGGTAGGTACTGATCCCTACTCTGGGGTGCAGCTGACATCTGCATCGCTTCCAATAGCCCCATCCCGGGAGATGTTCCCCGGTAGAGAGGAGGTGGTGGCTTTAAAAGCGATTAAAAGCAATTTAAAAGCAACCAAAAAAGCCCCTCCAAAGGCAGCAAAAAAATTTGCCACTTCCCCACCCATCCCTCCCCCAAAAAATCCTCCCTTTTGCCCATGCGGAAAACTCTTTGATGGGATCATGTCACCCCTGTAGAATCTGGGGTGCTGCTGAGCAGGTTCTCCTGCAACCCAGCACCCACAGGGGCTGCCACTCTCAGGTGCTCTTTGCACGGACGGCTCAGCCCTGCCAGCTCGTACAGAACCACAACACAGTCTGGACGCCCTTGCTCAGGGTGGGGAGCTAGGATCCCACAGCAGAAACGGCCCTCTCTCCAGTGCTCTTGCATAGATAGCCCTAAGCCCCTACAGAGACTCCACAGCCCCTATAGAGATGGGCAAACACTGATGACAGGATTGGCATGGGCTAAAACCACTCCAAAATACACATTTTCCCTGGAAAAAATGCATTTTATTACTCCATAACCTTTAAATCAGAGAGTATGGTAAATTTAAGGCTTTTTTGGAATATGAGAGAGAACACATCCCGCTTTCCCGCGGGATGATATGCTTCTCCTCCACGTGATCCCAGATCACTCGTGTCACAAAGCCGGTGGGATCGCCGCAATTGCCCTGACTGGGAATGGGGGGAAACGCTTGTATTTGATTGCATAGGCTCTGCACACAAAGGTTGTGCCATAAAAAGGGTGTGTGCGGCAGGAACCTCAGCTGTCAGGGCTGTGAGTGCCATACCGAGGTTGGAAACAGGATCTTCAGCACCACGAATGGGATAATGGCAGCGGGAAATGAGATGGGGACGGGGGGGGAACCCCTCTCGCAAGCCACCAAGGGGTATAGAGGAGCACATCATGTCCCCAGTTGTCACATGAGCCCCCCAGACCCTGTTCAAGGGACGGGTGTAGGCAGCAGCACCTGGAACATCCCCTTGTATGGGTGATGATGATGGTGGTGATGCCAGAGGCCGTTAGCCCAAACCCTCTTAATCCCAGGTGTCACTTAAGGACAAGCATTTCGTGTCCCCAAGTGCATCACAAGCCCCACCCGGCCACATTTAGGGGGCAGCGGCAGAAAGGAGTACCCTGAGCACTGAAGTGGGTGATGATGATGATGACAAAGGGGCCATTAGCCCAAAACCAGCTCTGCACATCCACAGAAATGGTACTGGGAGCCTCTGGTGTGTTTTTAAGGGAGGGGGCAACAATGACGGTGTCTTCTTAAACAGCAGTCCGCGGCAGTGCAGGGTATCTCACGCGGCTCGGAGACAAAGAGGCCGGAGAGGAGACAGGTAGTCCCAAAGTCCCCCGGGATGGGACTCGAAACGGCCGCATCCAGCCCTCCAGCCACGGCTTCCACAAAGAGGGAAGCAAAGCCACTCCCTCTCCCTCCACCGCGGCAATGTCCCCAGCTGGCATCAAGCATCAGGGACTGGGAAAAGGGCGGGGGGAGGGAATAAATAAATAAATCAAGCTTTGGGAAAACTAAATCGGTGTTAGGGGGGTCTGGGATCCCTCCCAGGACCGAGGAGAACAGAGGCTCACAGTGAGGGCTGGATGTGTGCCCAGGCTGGAGCAGGCAGGAATTAAATGCCAGCTGCCAGGGGGAACTGATGGGCCAGGGACTCGGAGGGGGCCCTCCAAGAGCAGGGACAGGCACGGGGCCAGCACCCGACTTGTGCCTCACTTTCTCTGTTTAGGGGTAGGTTTGCAGCTTGGTGTTGGGCTCTGTAAACACAGCCGTGACCCCGCGGCTTGGCGACAGGAATATGGGATGGCAACCCCCTACACAACTCCCAGCATCAGGGTCTGAGCTACAAAGCCTTGGGGTGATCCATAGAGGATGAGACCCA
>NC_031791.1:822597-833395 GCF_001522545.3 Parus major
AAAAAAAAGCCATTGCCAGTCCCACTGTTACGACGGGCAAAAACCAAGCTTGGAAAGCGATGCTGTAGCACCCCATCCCGTGTCCCCCCACCTCCCCTGGGTGACGGGTCACCCCGGGGGTCGCAGCTCCAAAGTCGGGAGAGATAAGTGAGCAGGGCTGGTGCCCCCTGCCCAGAGCACGCAGGGGCTCTGACTGTACCCATTCCTCATTTCCCCATCATAGAAAGGGCTTCTCAACGGGCCTGGGATTGCTGACAGGGTGTTGAGGCACAACCCGGACTTATTGCAAGCTGGAGGGAGGGAAAGAGGCCGAAAAGGGCCAAGAAGCGGAAGCCGGAGCCGCGGGCACGCAGGGGCGAGGGGAAGTTAAAGAAACATCTGAGCCATTTCACTGAGACTTTTGATTTCAGACCTCACCCTCCCCCACTCACAGAAAGACACCGTAGAGGGTGCAGACACCAATATAAGCTGCAAAATTTGGAATGGAGGGGGCTGTACATGCTGGGGTCACTCACCCCTTGCTCCCCACCCAGCATCATCCCCAGCCTCCCGTGCCCCCGAAGAGATGCCCGAGGAAGAGACGGGATGCAGACATCTTACCGGCAGCCGTCCCGCCGAGGCTGAACAGAGGGTCCTGAGCTCGGGGCCTTGGGGGGTGTCACAGAGAGATCCGCCCCGAGAAGCGGGGGCGCTGACAGCCGCCGGCGTGTAGACCTGGGTGAAACAGCCTGCGGATAACGGGGGGCTGCCCAGGCTGGAAGCCCCCGGATCACAGGAGCCCACCACTGACATGACCTTCTTCGGGTGGTGGTGGGTAGGGGGGGGGGGGGGGGGGGGCGGTACCCCCCCTCCCCGGGGCGCGGGACACTCCTCTGGGGAGCCGCAGCATTGCAGTCTTTTCCGAGAAGCCCGGCCCGGGGAAGGGGGCAGGAGCACCCCGCGATTCCGTAGCCGGGAGGGGGTCACAATTTCTGCCGTGGCATTTTGGGGGGACCGAGGAGGCGTTCCAGCTGGCGATGCCACCGGCCGGTCCCCAAATTCCCCCCCGAAAAACCTGCAGAGAAGAACACGGCGGCGATGCCTCCGAGACCGGCGGAAAATTCACTTTTGGCCCTAAAAATCAGCCGCACTGGGGCCGTATGGGCCCGGGGCGGCGGGAGCGCGGCCCCGCCTGGGCCGGGACCCCCGCGCCCGGCTCCGCTCCCGCCCGATCTCGCCTGGCCCCGAGCGGTCCTTTTCTCTTTTTTTTTTTTTTTTTTTTTTTTTTTTTTTTTCCTTTTCTTTTTTTTTTTAAAGCGCCAAAACCCGTTCTTCAAAATTCGGATTTCCCGCGGAAAACGCAGCGTACTGATTGGCTGTCGTCGCCGTGGCCCCGCCCCTTTGCTGCGGCCGGTGGCGCCCCGCCGGGAGGGGCCTTAAAGTGGCCGCTGGGTGGGCGGGGTAATTTATGCAAATAAGGGGAGAGACCTTCTTGAGACCACCTGCTGGGGGCAGGGGCGCTTGTTTTGGCGGTGAAGGGCATTTGGGTTGGGGATCGGGACTAGGATACATTTTCTGTTGCTTATTTATTTTTCAGAACATACACCCCCTCCCCCACCCCAATCAATCTGGTGAGGTCTAGCCTGGGGGCTGCAACTCTCCAAGCTCCTCACAAGCCACTCATTCCATGTTCCTGATCGTCCTCTCATCTCCATCAAGCCTTGATCCTCATCTTCCCATCCTCATCCCACCCTTCCCATCATTCCTCTATCCTTATCCCCAGTTACAGCAACCCAGTCTAGTGGAGAGGAAGCTGCATCTACTTAAAATAAAAATTTTGGCCTCTGCCAGCCAGAGGTTGTCTGGCACCTGCCGACAGGATGGAGAGGTGCCAAACACGGGAGAGTGTTGTTTGGAAGGGCAGGGATCTCAGAGGGGCTCAGCATGAGGAGATTTGGCCCCTGGTTCACTCGTAGTTCATTCAACCTGCCACCCATTGTTCCACATGCATCCCACCCATGTCCTTGGAGAGTACCAGGTCTTTCTGGCAAAGTGGAGGGAGAAAAAGGGGATGAAGGGCATCCAAGCTGGCCCACAGGGTATTTCAGAGTGCAGCAAGGAATCACTTGTTGCAATGGCAAACCTCTGAGTGAGGGCAACTCTGACCCTTACTGGCACCAGTAAAAGGCTACCACAGCTACTGAGACAAGCCAGGGTTTAATCCTGCTGAGGCCACCAAGAGACCTTCTTCCCTTGGCTCCTCTCCATCACCATGTTTGTCTCTATTCCCTGGTTTCTCTCCATTCCTTCATTCCTTCTCCTCTATTTCCTGGTTGCCTCTATCCATTCATTCCTCCCCATTGTTCTCTCCATTTTTCTCCTCTCCAGGAAGAACCAACTCCATGCCAAGGTCTGGTACAAGGATAATCATGTGCAGAGGTGGACTTTCTTGCGAAGAAGCCTCCTAGAACACAGACAGATGGATACACATGCTGGCCATGGCCTCTGCTGTGGACGAGAAAGGACACCAGACCTCCAGACTACAACTCAGCTGGGACACCCAGAAACCTGCCGGGAGCCTCGGATCCAGGATAGATGTCTCCCACCATGCGAGACTTTGAGTCAGATCAAAAGGCCTGGAAGCAGCAATGCCACCCCAGCTGGGCAGTTTGGCCCCTGTGCCAGGAGTGTGGCTAAGCTTGGCAAATCAATCGACCCAGACTTTCTTCTTCCCCTCTGAGGGAAGAAGGCAACTGCTGTCTCCATCCCAGTGCACAAAGACAAGGCCATGCCCGGCAGGGTGGATAAATATATGTTGCCTGCCTTGGGCCCGCTCCAGTCGGTGACCCTTGGGATAAGGACATTGGGTATGGGAAGCACCTGGCAGGTTGTATCCTCAACTCTTCCAGCTGGAACAAAGCAGAGGTGACGTCCCCACATGTTGTTAGTGTGACCTCACTGGATTAAGGGCTGACCCACAAGGTGGGAAAACTTGTTGACCGTCACCTCCTCAGCTGTGCTGAGGGACAGGCTGAGGGAGGAGTCAAGAGCATCTTTCTAATATTTGCTCAATAAGCCTTTTCCAGCCTTTCCAGCCATGGCTTTCCACCAGCAAAGTCCTCTCCCATACCAGACTTCTATCTTCCTTTGACATCAAGACATCCAGAAGGGTGGGCCATGGACCAGCTTTCACGCTGCAAGCCAGAGAGGTTTGGAAAGGTTTGGAAAGGACCTTAAAGACCATCTCATTCCATGATGTTGCAGAGGTCTGGGATGACTTTGTGGATGGCCTGAAGCATCCCAGCCAGCCCCTTGACCAGCCTCCTTGCCCTGAGGCAAGGTGAGAGAGCCCATCATTGAACTGGCCATGGTGGGGGGAGGAGACCCCTCCTAGCTTCTCCCCTGCAGATCTCAGGAGGGTCTGAACTGCACCCCAAAAGCAGGGTGAAGAGCTGATGGCAAAGAACAAGCAATTATGCTGCTTTTCCAGGTGCAGATTCAGCCCATGGAATAGTGGCACCAAATCTGGGCCACTGCATCTCTGCCCAGACCAAGATGGCACCACCAGAGGCTATAGTGTACAGCCTCCACACCCTCACTCACTCTAGGATCTGGAAAATCTTTTGGATGTTCAGCTTGGAGATGAGGGACCTTATCAGGATGCAGAGTGCAAGGAGGAGGTTGACTATATCCCAGAAGCAGGGGGCTGAAACTGGACTATGGACCCCAAATGAGACTCCATCCCCTAATATTGTTCCCTAAGGAACATTCCCAGGAGAGAGGGGGTACAAGGGTGCTGGTGCCCTATGGCTCTGCCCAGAGTGGGGGGGAAACAACTGTCCAGGAAGCATGTGATGGGCCACTTGGCAAGCACAAGTGGCCAGCAGCTCCACAGCCCAATGCCACACATCCCTGAGCCTGGAATGGGGGCAACAGAGGCAGTCCCACTCCTTTCTGGAAGGGCACCAGAGTTAGGGTTAGGGTTAGGGGAACACCAGAGGAGATCCCAATTCTTGCCGGGATAGGCATCGAGGGAAGTCCCGATCATTTGCAAGTGTACAGCAGAGGAAATCTGAAATCCCAGCTGTTCTCGAAGGGAGAACTTTCCCGGTGAGTTAGGCTTTTCTTCCTCTGCCCTGAAGACGGCAGCAGCGAGTCGCGGCTGCGGGGCCCGCACTGCTCCGGCCCCACCGCACGTAGTCCCCGGCAGATTTTGGGACATGCGTGAAGCCTCTGTCCCACCGTGGGACCAAGCCGCGCTGTCACCTGTGGTAGAGGGAAGACAAGGGCTGACAGGAACACGCGAGCTGGCTGCCAGCACAGAGGGCGGTCTCCACGGGGGTGGGGAGAGAGCAGGAATCTCCTCCTCCAATTCCAGAGTATCTCTGGGAATTCCAACCAAGGGGGTGCTGAGTTGCTACACAACTTGTTTTGCAGGATAAGCCCTCCTGTGCATACATGACACAAGTCAGTGTAGGCAGGTGTGCACATAGGTGTGTGTGTAAGTGCACACAGGCATGTGTGCATACACGCACCACATACGTTAGTGTGCGTGTATTTCAAGTGTGCACAGACGTGAAAGTGCACAAGTCTTACTGCACAATACAGTGCCTGCATTGTAAGGCATATTGTAAAGGGCATGGGTGTAAATGCGTGATTTGCCCGGACACAAGTGTCAGCGTCTGTATACACGTGTGTGAGTGCACATGGGTGTGGGTAACTGAACACAGTCATCCGTGCATATCTGCACATGTGAGTGTGCACAGACACGTGTGTCAGCGTTCATAAATACATGTGTGAGTGCATGTATTGTGTGCACACATGCACACATGTGAATATGCACATACCACACGTGTCACTGTAGCATGTAACTACTACACGTGCATGTGCGCATCCACACTCAGCGGCCCGAAACCCTCTCCACGCGTGAGCGGGCCTGGCCAAGGTCACGCGTGTGCGCGCAGCATCTGCGTCAGGGGGGCTGGCGGGGAGCCGGGCGGGGGGGGCCGAGGGGGCCAGGCCTTGGCCGGGGCAGCAGCGGGAGGAGGAGGAGAAGGAGGAGGAGGGAAGTGCGGCTCAGACAGCGCGGCGCCAGCAAACACCTGCAAACAGCTCCGGGCACACAATGGCAAATACAGGTGGGAACCGCCGCCTCCGTCAGCGCAGCGATTGCATCAGACTCCGGCGCTTGCCAAGAGGCGAACGAGCCGGCCTAGGGGCCACCGGCACCGCGGCGGGGCCGCGCTCGACCTTCAGTATTTCACGCCCCCCTCCCCCCGCCACCCCCCGAAATTAGTTTTTGCCCTCCTCACCGTCTTTTCTGCACCCCTGCAGTGTACCTGGGGTGGTAAAATAAAGCCGGGCTTACCCGGCCAGGACCATTTTTCTCTTTCCAGCTGTTCCCCCCGAGGTAAATCTCGGCCCCTGCGGCTATTTTTGGCTGTGTGTTTTCCCCGTTTTCTTTACTCTTTTTTTTTTTTTTTTCTTTTTTTTAAATCAGTTTTTTCCAGGAAATCATGGGCATCCCAGAGCAGCCAGGGCAAATCTGCTGTATGGGGTAAATTTTCCCCCTCGAGGTAAATCCCATCTGCCCCACGAGGTACATCATCCCATCAATCCCCCGAGGTAAATTTCAGTCCCTGCAGTTATTTAGCGGTTATTTTTAGTTGTGAGGGTTTCCTTTTTTTGTTGTTTGTTTTGTTTTGTTTTGTTTTGTTTTTTGTTTTGTTTTTTTGGTTTGGTTTGGTTTGGTTTTGGTTTGGTTTGGTTTTTTCCAAGAGGAGTTTCAAAGAAAGCACCACCGGCAACTGACAGCCGAGTCCAGGGTGCCAGTGGGGTCTGAACTAGGCTTGTGCCAGAATCTGGGAATGTCGGGGTGGCTGTTCCGGGCAAGACGCCGGGATCCATTCAGCTCGGGGGAGGAGGTAACGGCTCTGGGAGGCTTCTTGGGAGCTAGACCCAAACCTACACACTGCCAAACCCCACAGCTCCTGGCCTCTGCTCTGATCCCTGAGAGGGGACAGGGGCAGGGGCCACCTCCACTTCCCGGGGGCTGGAGTCCCCCTCCACCTCCCCAGTGCCGTTTCCATCCAAAAAGCCCCAGCAGAATTTCTCCCACCCCACCAGTAGCCCCATGTCTCCCAGTAACCCCAACTGCAAAGTAGGCTCATAAATGCTCCCACGAGTCCAGGATTTCCACCACCATCATCCCTGATGGGGGTCCCATTAGGACCTGGAGCGCTCACACTGCAAGAAGCTCCACCTTCCAGCTCCCGAGACTCATCTCTGTCCCCTGGCTCATGCCCAGGGTGCTTTTCCCACCCATCCCACTTAAATCCCTTTGGCACATCAGCACTGGCACAGCTGGAGGACCACGACACCAGGGTTAATGTGGGGACACTCACCTCTAACCCACCCCTTGCCTTTTCCTCCAGAGCCAAAAGCCAGTGGAGATGGCAAAAGACTATTTTCAGCTGTGAGCGTAACAGCATCTCTGTTCCCAGATGCAGTGGTTTTTGGATGGACACCCTCACCTGCCTCCCACCATGCCGGGACAGCCCATGTCACTGCATCCCACCTCACCCAAGGGTGCCTGGGGATACCCTGCCCTGGGCAGCTCTGGAACATCAAGCTTGGAGAAGGGAGGAAAGTTCCCAGGGGCTGGTGATCCAGTTGGACCAGGTACTTTTCGGAAGCTCCACATGCTGTTTTTCCCCCGTGGAAATGCCCATGGACAAAAGGCATTTGGCAGCTGCCAGCTGCACCCCAAGCTCTTGTTGGCTGTCATTGGGATAGAGGCTGAAGCCAGTGTGTGTGGGCAAAGGTTTCTATCCCTCCAAGATCCCCGTATCTTCTCCCTCCTCCTCTTCCCATGATGCAGCCCCTCACCCAGCTCCCCTGGATGCTGGAGCACCCTGGGGACATCCCAATGCCATGGGGCGGGGCCTACATCATGCCTGGCTGAGCCCATGGCAGCAAAACCAGAGCCCAACACAGAGGATAAAGATGATGGTGCTACAAGTGGGGCTGAAGTTAAATTATCTTCATTGTAGGCAGGCCAGCACCATCCTCAGGGAGCATGATCCAGCTCCACAGCTGCGCCAGCTGGGGGTCATATCTGCTCCCAGGCCAAAGGGAAACCGCAGCATTACCCAAGGGGAGGGTGTTGACCCCAGGGAAATAAGGCCAGGCAGGGGCTGCTCTCGGGATACTACTTGGGGCAGCAAAAGCAGTCCAGAAACTCCCCTACCCCATGGGGTATATCCTACGGGAGCAGCATCACCCCTTCCAGCCCAATAGAAGCTCAAGTCCAGCATCAGGGCACCAAGCAGCCGTTTCCGCACGGCTAAAAGTGGAAAAAGCATATTTTCCCCTCCTTCCCAGGGCTCCAGCTACACCTCCAGATAGTCCTCAGGGCTCAGTACCATCTTCACTCCTTCCATATCAGATAAATGCAGCAGCACCCAAAATAGCTGGCAGCCACCTTGTCAGGAGCCGGCAGCCTAGGGTTAATTCCTCCCATACCTGAGCTGACATTTCAATGCTGTTACACAATTATGGAGATTCCTACAGTAACCCTAGAACTTCCCATCAGTTTGGGAAGCTTCTACCTCCCAGGGGGTTGTTTTCCTTCTCAGGGGTGCACCCCAGTTCCCTCCACCCCAGTGATGAAGGAGAAAAAACAATCAAAATTATCTGATTTTTATTATGTAAAAATGTAACTTTTATAAAAAGTTTATAAAGCAAGTACAAGGCATGTTTGCAGAAACTCACCTTCCTGCACAAAAGGTACAAAAAGTTATACTCTAGTATAGAGCTCCACAATATACGAGGCCACAGCCCCAGAGAGTTTGGTTCATACTTGAGGATGTTTGTCCCCCCTCCCCCAAACCCCCTAATCCCCACCCCGCCATCCCATTGAACACCTTTAAAAAAAAGGACTCGCTGCTATAATCCAAAAATATACAGACAACCTCCTCTTCATCATCAGTCTGTCTTAAAAAATATCTCATGTGAGCTCGGATCCAAAGCTGGGATGCTGAGCTCCGTGGGTGGGATGCTGGCGGTGGAAGGCTGGGGGGGGTCGGAACCAGCCGCTCCCCACTCGCGGTGCCCGGGCCCGGGGGAGGCGATGCCGGGGCCGGTAGGTCGCAGACAACCCGGCGCCACGGAGGAAGCTGCTATTTACCTCCGGCTGATAACGAACCAGGAACGACCTCGCTGCCTGTTTGCTAATTGGCACCGGGAGGTGAGAGAAGAGAGGGGGAGGGAGAAAAAAAAAATAATAGTGGTAATTAGTGGGGTGATAAGTGGGGTTGGGAATGGAGATTTGGGAAGAGGGGATGGGAGCCGGGAAACCAAGTTTCTCGGGGATGGTATCTGGCCCTCGGTTGGCAATGCTGGGGGTGGGTTGGTGCTGGTTGGGGGCTGGGGTGCAGGTGAGAGACATAGGGAGGATTGCAGAAAGGGGGAGCACTAGTCTGCATTGTTTGGGGGTGGGTTGGTGGAGGTGGACTGGGGTGCGAGTGGTGAAAAATTGGGGTGCGAGGGGTAACTGGGGAGAGGGGAGTATGGGTTGCTGGGGATCGGTCCCCTAGGGACTTTGATGCTGGGGGCGGAAGCGGGGCCCGGGACGTCACCTGGGATGCGGGCATATGGGGAGGACTGGGCTGTGGATGGTGGTGGCGGTGGTGATTGGGGGCGACACTCACCTGATGGAGGTGGCGTTAGTGACACAAACTTCTCTCGTCTTTGGTGCGGAGTTCTGAGGCGAGTTCAGCCGCCTGCGGAGAGAGGGAACAGAGCTTAAGATCAACCCGGCGGCTGGTGGTCCCTCCTCCTCCCCATTCCCCACAGTGCCATGACTCGCGGACCCTGCAGCACCCCCGTCCCGACTTGTTAACACCTCCAACCTAACACATCCTCTCTCCCCCAATCGACATACCTAGCCCCCAGGCCGAAGCGACCCTTACCTTAAGGGAGAGTAGGGTGGCCTCGGAGGAGGGGTCGCAGCCCTTGGACCCCTCCTCCAGTACGATCTGGAGGTCGAAGATGTAGTCTATGACGTGCTGCAGGATCTCCACCTGGCTCACCTTGGTGCCTTGAGGGATGCCCGGCACCAGCTCCCGCAATTTGGAATAGCAGTCGTTCATATCGTAGAGCAAGTTCATGGGCTCTTCCAAGGCCGGGCTCTTGTTGTGGCTGCCTCGGGCGATGGCCAAACTCTGCTCCGAGAGGCAGCAAACGGCCTCGTAGCAGCTCCGGACGGAGCGCACCGGGCTGATGGCTTTCATGCTGGGCTCAGAGCAGGTCTGGAGATGCCGGGCAGGGGATGCCTAGGAGCCTCAGCGGCTGTCGCGGCAGCGGGGGTTTTGCTGGGACCTCCGAGCACCAGGACCGCCAAAGAGGGCAGCTCTGAGAGCCTTAACTCTCACCCCTGGATCCCAAACTTTCGTATCTCTGCGGCAGATTGGGGAAGGTGGGGGGGGTGGGAGGCACCCGCGCCGCGTTTATATAGGCAGCGCTACTTGACCGCGCCCACTACATGCAAATTAAGAAAAACACAACCCCTTTTTATGTAAAATAACCATTAATCTCTTCCTTTTATGTAAACGAAGCCCTAAACCCCGCCTCCGAATGTCAATGGAGTATCAAACTCCGCCCCTACATAAATGAAGCCTTAAATCCCCTCTACCTCACCCCCGTCCTCCCCAGCCCCCCAAATTGACCCTTGATGGCCAGAATGGCCTGACGGGTGATGACATGTCCACACAAGTCTCCCTCCCCATGGCCAGACCCCCCAAACCTCTTGGAGATTACCTCTCCCTAAACCCCTTCAACACCCCAGCACCCCCAAACTGTCCTCCTCCCCTTCCCAGTCAATTCCCCCCTTTTTAGACAGGACTATGGGGTCTCCCCTCTCCCGACCTCCCTGTTTTAAGGAAATTAGTGCCGCCCTTTTCCTCATTCCGCTTCTCATCTGACCTCCAGACTTTCTGGCGTCAGGAATTATCTTGTGACCAGCAGAAAAAAATTAATTGCGGTAAAACTGAGGTTACGATGGAGAAACCAGATTTAGGTCAGCGCCTGTGAGAGGCCTGAAGGGTTTTTTATTTTGGGGGGGGGGAGAGGAGATTTATAGTCAAAGGGGTTATCCCAGTAGAAGTGTGTGTGTGTGTGTGTATGGGGTGGGGGGTGGTATAAAGGAAACTGCCCTTCTGAACCATCGCTGCCTCAAAACTTACAGAATCAGAGAATTTCCAGAGAAAAAGGCCAAGTCTGGAGTGATCTGGGGTTCCTGGTGGGTGTCTCTGCAGCGGGTGGCACATGGAGGGGTCCCACAGAAGTGACGGCCCTGCAACACCCAGATTGTGAATCTGCCTGAGCCCAAGGAGAAAAATCTTACTCCCCCAAATACTGACTTTGGTGGGATTTAGTTGTTGGAGGTGTAATGGGGGCTTGGTAATGAAGGTGCAGGAAGGGAATGTTGCAGCCAAGAGGGTTGGGGGCACCCTGGGACCCTGCTCGGCCCAGGGGTCCCAGCTAAGGAGGGGTGCAGGGGGGTGGGGGTACAGGCACCTGGACCAAATTACTCCTGCTCACTGCATAAATTTATTCTAGATTTGCCCAAATCCCAGTTTAGTAGTACTGGGGTTTATTTCCATCCCCCACAAAGGGTCTGGGGACTGCAGGCTGGAGGGTACCCCTCCTCCCCACATCTGCCCCAAGCCATGAGCTGCTCGACAAAGGAAGTTGAAAGCAGCATCCTACACTTTTTGGGGCTGGATTATTTTTATATATTTTCTTTTTCTCTCTCCAC
>NC_031791.1:833602-842268 GCF_001522545.3 Parus major
AAAAAGGACAGAGACATCTTTTAAAAATAAGTGATAAATGTAAAACTTAATGAAATTAACCCAGATTTTTAAAAGGTTTACAAAAAATTTAGAAACTCTTTTCAGACCACCACCTGAATCCTTCTTATGACTTCCCCTCAATACAAAACAGCAACGTACAGCCTCTGCTTATTCCCATACACCCCCTCTCCGTTCCCAAGGGATGGGGGGGGTGGCGCTGAAAGGCTTCAGAGGGACTGGGGGGGGAGCTTTTGTTTGCAGGGGGGTTTTGTTGGCGGCGGTTCCCACAGGCCTTGCCTGGGCGGCGGGACCCGCTGCCTTTGCCCAGCTGTGGCCCGGGCCCTCCAGCTGTGTTGATCTAACTCCCGGCCCCAGACAGCCTGGCGCCAGCCCTGCGCACGTCATGCATTCACAGAGGGATGCGTGGCCAAGGCAACCTCCCCCCCGCACACCCCCCCCGCACCACCGCCGCCGCCACGGCCACGCTGCCGCCATATTCCGAGGGGATTCATCCCAATCCTGGGATACCCCGAGTGTGTGAGAGAGCTGGGAGCACACGGATGTGTTTATCTGATCACCCCATGTGTGTGTCACAACCCCCCCATCCCCCCGGATGGGTCACTTTGGACTGGAGGGGATCACTTTTAGGGCGCTGTTGCAGCGGCAGCTCCGGGTTTGGGGTGTCCTCACGCAGTGGCTGCGGGGGGAGCAGATTTCTTGGCGTGGAGGAGAGAAAATGGGGGAGGAAGGGAGTGGAAATGCTCTGGAGCATGATGATTTAATGGTGAAAGGGCCCGCACTGGGTGTTTTATTAAAAGGAAAACTAAAAGAAGTAGAAGAAGCAGGAGCTGGGATTATCCACCTCAGCAAGCACCCCGAAATGATACCAAGTCCCCAGGGGGAGGGGTAACCATGTATCTCACTACAGCTCCGCCGCTGCTCCCCACTACCTTTCCCCTTTTCCCGGGAAGAGATCGTTAATCCCAGGGGATTTTCCCATGCTGCAAATACCTGCAGAGGTCCTCTAAGCTTGGCAGGGGGCCTCATAAGCAGCTGCTTCCCCTCGCCCCAAAATAATCTACCCCTTGGGCTTGGGTTTGGTTTGATTTTTTTTTTTTCTCCTGAAATAAGTCGGTACAGGTGGCGGGATGTAACATGGAGTGGAAACAACCAGATTCGGCTTGGCTGCTGCAGGGCAGGGAGGGCGAGTTTGGGGGTCCCTGTGTCTTGGGGAACACCACCAGTATTTTGGGGGGAATTTCTTGTGTTTTGGAAACTGGAGGCTATCTGGAAGTACTGGCTGTGGGGAAGGGATTTGGATAGGAGAGAAGAGGAACAGAGATGTGGCAGGGTTCCCAAGGCATCTACAAAGGGAAGGGCTCTTCCCCAGGGGTCATCTGGATTCACTTTCAAATGGGGCTGAAGTATAAATCCCATTTAATGGGGATCTTCAGAGACCTTCAGGATCCTTCAGGAGCAAGGGAAGCTGAGGGACCTTGTGCTGGCTGTGTTGCAGCTCAGCACAACATGGGAACAAGAGCTCAGAGATTAATTAATGGATTTATGGGGATGCTTCAAGCCAGCCCCATAGCCCGGGCACCCACGTGGCACGGCACAGCAGCAATCTGAGGGAGTTTTGGTGCTGGAGAAGAAATCTAGATGGATGCTCAAGGGAAAAAAGGGATTCTGGCTTTTTAACAGGGGTTAAAAAGACCTCTTTCCAGCCTTACTCCCAAGGCCATGTTGGCATGGGGAGGCAGTCCCGTGGCATTTGGTGATCGTGCTGAACACTGGGTGCCAGCCCTCTTGACACCTCAATTAATGCTGGGGCTGAGTGCTCCTGGATGGACAGGATGGTCAAGGAGAGGCAGGAACAAGCGTTGTGGCCCTGCTCTGGCCATTGGTCAGGTGGAGAATGTGCTGAAAGGTTCCTGAGCAGTTTGCCAAACCCTGCCTGGGGTCCCTGTATCTGCAGTGACACCCCTATACTAAGCTATGATGTCCCAGATTTGGGGTGTTTCAGGATCAATGGGGATTATAAATTGGAGCTGGCAGATATGAATGGATGGATGGATGGATGGATGGATGGATGGATGGATGGATGGATGGATGGATGGATGGATGGATGGATGGATGTCAGAATCCACAGCCCATGCAGAAAGGAGTCTGGCCCTAGCCACCTGTCTGCTCTGTACCTCCATTTACCCCCCTCACCCACCACAGGGACCCTCTGCTAAAGCTAGACAATGCTGGAGGCTCTGTAGTGGGCCATGAACGGGGCTGGATGAGCAGACAAATGGCAGAGAATTAGGGGGGGAAAAGGAGAGGCACCGCTGGGAAAGTACACCCGAAAAGCAGCAGTGAGGTACTCCGCCCCCCCAAGCCCTGTCACCAGGAGACCTGATCCAGCCCTGGGGAATGTGCAGCTGTTTGTGCAGGGGATTAGCCTCAGGGTCCACACCTCAGCCTGAGTGTCCCATCCCAACCCAGCCTGCAGGCAGCACCCAGGACACTCCCTGCTTGTGATCATTAGGGACCAGAGTGAACACCATGAGGCATATTACCTTGTTCCAGAGTACCCAGGGGAGGGAGAGGAACAGTCTCATCCCTCTGTAAGGGAACCAGGAACCATGACATAAACTGTGGTCAAGCTGCTCAGTCACTAGCCATGCCTCAGTTTCCCCACATTTCCTCTCATCCAAAGCCCAGTCAGGAGCAGAGCTATGTCTCCATCTCCATCACCCTCAGAGCCAGAGGGAACCACATATTCCCATGAGGAGTCAGAGCTGCTTCTTCAGGGCAAACCCTGGACACCTCTGCTCCCTGCAGAGGCGAGGCCGGGATACTTGGAACATCCCCAGGTAGTATCCAGAGTTGGGGGAGACAGCAGGGCTGAGAGTCATGCAGGCCCAGGCGGTGTTAGGCAGGCAGAAGTGGCTGTTCCCAGCGCCAGCATTCCCCACAGCTGCTTCCTGCTGCCCTATCTCACGGGCACATCTGGGGAGTTGGGAACAGCTGCCACCGCTGGCGCTTCCTGCGCTGACGCCCCTGCCCTTGCCACCATTCCCACACCTCCCCCCAGGGCTGGACAGAGCCCACCCCTTCCCCTCCCCACCTCTGACACAGCAGCAGCCCCTCTGAGTCCCATCTGAACCCTGAGGGGTCTTTTCCCTCCCAGGTCCATTTTGGGGCACCCCCAATGTTTTGGGGAAACTGGAGCATCACACCCCCATGTTACTCCAAGGGGCCCAAAACTGATCAGCTCATGCCATGTGACCCCCATAACCCAGGCCTTGGTGGAGGGGACCACGTGGGTATCCCCAGCGGAGTAGGTGATGAGGTGCTGTGTCACTACTGGAGGTACACTCACAATCTGGTGCTCTGCTCCCTTCTTCCTCCAAGTTTTTGCTTCCTCCCTTCCCAAATTGCATCCATCAAAATTGCATCCCTGCAAAAGGAGGAGGAGGAGGATAGGGTGGGGGGGTGCAAAGGCTGCAGGTGTGAACAACCCTGCTTGCCCCCTTGCTGCTGCAGGTGTGGAGACACTGGGCTGACTTAGAGGAGCCCAGGCCCCGCTGTCACTGCCAGGGTGGCAGCAAGGCAACTCATGCCTCCCACAATATCCTCCCAGAGCTGGCATGCGGCAGCAGGGGAGCAGTGGGCACCCAAACCTGGCACCATCTTTGCCCCAGCCTCCCCACAAATGTCGGGTGCTCCAGCCCTGGCACAGTCCAAAGAGGGGAAACAGACATGGGGAAGAGGAGCCCAGTTTGTGTTATATGGGAGTCCCAGAAGGAGTTTTGCTGCTCCCTGCAGACCCTGCCCTCAATCCCTCCCTTTCTCAGTACCCCAAATTCCTCCCTCCAGGTCCTGCTTTTCTGCAGGATGTGGGTTTGCCAAGCTGCCTTATTACACTCAGAGACTGTTACAACTCATCACACCCTTCACCCTGCATTTCCCAGCCCTAAATCACACCAACCCCAGCAATCCTCCTCCAGAAAACCTGATGCACACCCCCAAAACCCTTAAACCCCCCAGATCCTCTCCAAAACCCAACACAAGCCCCTGACCAAGCCACCCATCCCCACTACCCCCAGAAAGCCACATTGCACAGCATCGCAAAGAATAGCCCCTCCATGGAAAAACATGGAGGGGGGTGGGGGGAGAGATGTTTTATCTGGGCCCCCATCTGCCCCTAATAAGGCTGGTTTATTTTTAGTGGAGGTGAAAGCCAGAACAACCAGCTCAAGAGCTTTTTCCACTCACATCTGCATTTGTAAAATTTGGGTTTCCTCTTGTGGTTTCGGGGCTTTTCAAACCTGCCCAAATTATTATTTTCTTTGCTCGGCAAAGGGTGCCACAGATCCCTCCCTCTGTATCCTCAGTATAAATATCTTGCCAGCATCTCTTCTCCAACCTCCCCTCTATAACCTCTCCATTCATCTGGCCCCTGACATGCCAATGTCTTGGAATGGGATCCAAGCCTCCCCATGGGGCTGGGATGCTGGTGGAAGTTCAGACTGGACCAAATAATTCCTGTCCCGGATCATGCCTTTTCAGCCTCAGCATGGGATGAGAAGCCACTCTTAAGACCCTGAGCAGGGAAACTGGCAGGGATGGTGTCAGTGCTCTATTTTGCAGATGGGCCTCCCCACCTTGTTCATCCCCAGGGGCCTTTGGGTTGTGTGGCCATGCTGAGTTTAAGCAGGAGTGGGAAACAAAGGTGGGGGATGAGGGTTGTGCCCTCCCTCTGCTGGGAACCCACTCCACAGGGATGCACCCAATTAATCTCAAGTGGGCCAGGGAATGGAGTAGGTTTGGCTTGGCTCAGGCACTGGGGGAAGACACCTGGGTGTACTCCCCAGTTCCTTCTGACACAGTTTCCATCCTCTTGGAGCAGATGCCATGTGAGGTGCAGTGGCAGGGTGAGGAGGGGCTCTTTTGTCTTTCCCCTTCTTTTCCACATCCCTGGAGGAAAGGGGGTACATGAGGGTGCCCCCTCAGTACTCCTCCAAACCTACTGGAGCTATGGCTGCACAATCCAAGGACCCCTGAGGAGCGGCCAAACTGGGGGTCCCCATTCCCAAACCCCAGTGCTGAGACCGTCCCTGCCTCAGTTTCCCTACTCAGAGTTTAAAGGCAGCTTCTACCTCTCTTGTTGGGAATGCAAGTCAAAATCCAGGCCTGGAATGATGTGGTCCAGCCCCAGTGGTCCAGTGGTTTCTCCATGCTTTGGCCCCTCTCCTTATTCCAGCAACCGGGGACAGGGGTGCAGGGGTCCTGGGGGAACCACTCACAAAGCATTACATTTGGGCACACCCATGCCAGTCATCCCCTTCTGTGAAACCCCATTGTGGTTGCCCTGTCCAGCACCATTCCTTGGGATGTTGAGGATGCTGGAGTGCAAGTCTGAAGGCAAGGGTCTCCTGTCCCTGTCCCCAGATCATTCTATAGAGACAGCTGCTGCACCAGCTGTGGGGCCAGGTGCCGGAAGCAGACATGAGCTTGCTTTCTCACTGCTTTTAGTTACTTTTTTTTTCACTCTCTGTTCACCCAGGGAACTTCACTTTCTTCAAAAATGTGCCAGTGTGTGTTCTCATTGTGGGGCTGGGGACAAGTCCCATGCTGGACTCAGCCAGGGAAATGTGCCAGGGACGTGATGGCATCCTCTGTGCCCCATCCATGTAATTGGGGGTACATCCAGCAGGATGTGGGAACCGCAGGTGCTTACAGCCTGTATGTCCTGAGCATGTCCCTGAGCATGCCTACGCTCATCCCTTCTGTACCCGTGTGCCACCCCCACGCGGACGGCAATGTACTATGTTTCGTGTGCGCACGATTTACCGCATGTACGGCTCGTACCCTGAGTGAGCGCCGTATAAGCACGCACAATTCCCCCGCCGGGCGGGAGCCAGTGCGGCTCAGCACTGCCATCCGGTGGGAGAACCCGGCGCTATAGCTTCTGTGGCACACGGACACACGGACATGGCGCGCACGGAGACCGGTCTGCCCCCTCCAGTCCCCCGGACTGCTGCCCCTTGCATCTGCCCCCACAATAACCACCAACCCCAGCAGCCTCATGGACTGCCCAGCCCCTCCCCTACCACCAACTGGGGCCCAACCCCCAATATCCTTCCCTGCGGCAGACAACAGGCCCACCTCCCCCAGACAGCACCCATGAGTGTGTCCCCACCCCCACCCAGCGACCCACCAGAACCCCCACCAGCCACAGCCATGGGACCGGCCAGTACAGAGTAGGGTTCACAGAGCTTTAATCAGAGGGAGCAATTGGTACTGTGGGGTGGCAGGACAGGCTAGAGGACATGGGGACAGCCCCAGGCTGCTTGTACAGGTACTGCTGGTGGTAGTCCTCAGCATAGTAGAAGTCCCCGGCTGGTTCAATGGTAGTTCGTGATGTCCCCACGCCTCTCTGCTCCCAGTTCCTAGGACAGTCTCATGGCAGGGGGAGCCTGGATGGACCCCCCCACCCCACTGTCCCACACATGACACAGCTAGGGTGAGATCTTGTCCCATACTCCCAAGCAGGGGAAGGTGGCTGGTGTCACAGTGTCCCCAGAATGCTTCATAGTGTCACATTGTGGGGGGTCCAGTATCCTCAGGGGTATCACAATATCCTCAGGGTCAGTCCTGGTATCCCCAGGGAGTTGTAGTGTCTCATGGTGGGGAAAGTTTGTGTCTCCCCAGGGCATGTCCCAGTGTTCCCAGGGGGGCACAATCTTCACAAGGTATGTTCCAGTATCCCCAGGGGCACTCCTGGTGTCTTCATGGGGGACCAGGGCACCCAAGAGGGGTTCTGGTGTCTTGAAGTGATGTCTCAGAGTCCCCAGAGGCCTCTCAGCGTGACCAGCAGGGAGCCCAGTGTCCACAAGGGTGGTTACAGTATCCCCGGGGTGGGTCTCAGTATCACTGGGGCAGGGGGATTCCCAGTGTCCCCAGGGCGGTCTCTGTGTCTCATGAGGGGAACCCCGTGTCCCCAGTACCTGCTGGTACATGTCCCTGCTTCGGAGGGCAGCTCCCTGCTGCTCAGGGCCCAGTGTGTAGATGACAGAGCGATACTGAGTTCCTACGTCCTCCTGCTGCCTCATCCCTGGTGGGCAGCAGCCAGGATGAGGGTTACGGAGCACCATAACCGGGCCCCACAAGGCATTCCCCAGGCCCCACCGGGCTCTCCTTGGGCCCCATTGGCCACTGCCCTCACCCGTGGTGGGGAAACAGAGGCACAGGGGGAAAGGTGGGGGTCCTGTTAAAGGGATCAGTGAGGTAAGTCACTGCAAGACCATCCCAGCATCCAGCACCAAAGTGGGGAGATGCCAAGGACTTCCTGTTGGACCCTGTTTGGGGTTAAACCCCCCAAAATTAGGTCTGCTCCACGTGTTGCCCACCACATCCAGCACCAAGGGATGGAGATGGCAAGAACCTCCTGCCGGAGCCCATTCAGGATTAAGCCATCCAGACCCTCCCATGGCCCGGCTCCAGGGGCTCATCCCTACCTTGAGTGGGGTCATGGTTCTCCCAGAAGACTTTGAGAAGCTCCTCATAGCTGATTTTCTGGGGGTCAAAGACCACCCTCACCACCTCAGCATGCCCAGTCAGCCCTGCAGCCAGAGCCAGCTCTGCTGCAGCCTCTCAACCCTGCCCCACAACCTCCTACTGCCCTGGAATAACAGGGCTGGAGGGAGGGATATGGAGCAGATGCAGTACTGCCCTGAGTGTGCACATGCCCTGCACTGCCCTCGATCCCTGACCCAGGATGCAGCTGTTCAAACCAGCCTCGCCTCACGGAGCATTTCTTTCTTACCTGTCCATGGTTCTCTCTGTGTGTCTGTGGTCATTTTTAAACTGCAGGGCTGGGAGGCCTGGCCATTTCACCAGGAGTGCTCACCCTGGGAGCACCAGTCTCTGCCTTGGGAGGAAGCAAGCTGCCACCAGAATAAAAGCGGGGTGGAGCTGCTCCCACTCCAAGGCAAGAGCCTGCAAGGCCCATCCTTTGGGGACTCATCTTCTGTGTGAAGGCACATTGTCTAGCAGAGGAAGAGGTTGGTACCTGGTGGAGCAGGGCCAAGATTCCATTTTCCCCAGGCAGCTCCCTCTGCCTGCTGTAGCACTGGCCAGGGCTGGAAGAGGAGGGGGAGTGTGTTCAGCACTGCTGCTTGAACGGAGTGGCCCTCTCAGGAGGATCCTGATTGCTTCAGGGCTCCCACTGTGTCCCAATGTTCCAATGTCCCACTGTGTCCCTCCATGTCCCAATGTCCCACCATGTCCCTCCATGTCCCACCATGTCCCTCCATGTCCCCATGTTCCACCATGTTCCAGTCTCCCCCTGTGTCCCACCGTGTCCCCATGTTCCACCATGTCCCAATGTCCCACCATGTCTCCATGTCCCACTGTGTCCCACCATGTCCCCAATGTCCCACCCTGACCCAACATCCCACCGTGTCCCTCCATGTCCCACTGTGTCCCCATGTCCCACTGTGTCCCCATGCCCCATCGTGTCCCATGGTGTCCCACCGTGTCCCAGCGCTTCCCAACATCTCCCACCATCCCCCCACATCCCATCAATCCCCTCCCCCAAACCCCCCAGTTCCGGTTCTGGCGCTGGTTCTGGTTCCAGTTCCAATCCCGGTCCCCAGCCCCGGTTCCCAGTC
>NC_031791.1:842368-843510 GCF_001522545.3 Parus major
AAAAAGGAGCAAAGCCCACCCCAGGATGAGGAATGATGAATTCTCACACAAGAAAGGGCACAGAGTCTCCTTCCAGCTGCATCTGGAGATTCCAGAGGGCTCAGCAGGAGGAATGTGACCTGCAATTAAAGCTGGCTAGGTCTGAGGATGCTGAGCCTTGAGGGGAGAAGGCTGGAGGAAACCTGACAACATTCTGGAGATGCTGCACAAGGAGAAGAAACACTTTGCACATCCCCAGGGAGAGGCCAGGGAGTCTCAGCTTAACTCTGCAGGAGAGAGGGGTCAGGCACCAGGACAAGCTTTAAAGCTGGAAAGCACTGAGGCAGAATTGCCTGCCAGGACTTTCCAGCCTCGGGAAGAGAAGCACAAACAAACCCCTCGCTGGTATTTTTGTGTTTTGTTGCTCACTGAGACGAGTGGCAACTGCAGAAAATCCAAAATCCACCTGAAGATGCCCCTGGGAGAGGCAGCAGAGCGATCCTGAGGGAAGGAAGAGCCCCATAAAATCCTCCCTGATGGCTCCATCCCCCTGCAAACCTTTCCCAGAGCTACTTCAGTGACAGAGAACATCACAGCGACAATTTGGGATGTACACACAAAAGTCAGGAAATTAAAAATGCTGGTTCCCACAGCAACCAGGATGGAGCCTGCCAACAGAGAGAAGGAATGTTCTAGCCTAGGCAAAAGGTGTTAATTTTAATGCCTGAAGGCAACTTCCACTTCCAGCTGCCTGAAGGAGAAGTCCATGAAAGCTCTGCCCTCCTGCACGGGCAAACCTTGATCCTGAGGTTCTTTGTTCCCTCTGTTCCTGGCACAACACAGCACAGAGTGGAGCTTGGAAATGGAGATGAACCAGAGCAATCAAGGCTGCTGTAAACCCATCCCTGAGTGCTGTGAGCCCCAGTTCAGAATTCAGTTTGTGTTCAATTCTGTGATCCCCAGTTCAGAATTCAGTTTGTGTTCAGTGCTGTGATCCCCAGTTCAGAATTCAGTTTGTTCAATTCTGTGATCCCCAGTTCAGAATTCAGTTTGTGTTTGATCCCCAGTTCAGAATTCAGTTTGTGTTCAATGCTGTGATCCCCAGTTCAGAATTCAGTTTGTTTGATGCTGTGATCCCCAGTTCAGAATTCAGTTTGTGTTCA
>NC_031791.1:844118-846913 GCF_001522545.3 Parus major
CTGTGATCCCCAGTTCAGAATTCAGTTTATGTTTTCCCACCCCAGCTCTGTGAGGAAATGACCCCAGTTCTGATCTGAATGATCCTGTGTTCAGATGAAAGCACTGTGGAGAGAAACAGGAATAACTTAGGTGTTCTCAATCCTGTGTTTGTAGCTGAGAGATAAATTCTGTCTATATTGAAATTAGTAGGAAACGACCTCTGCCTTTAGAACTTTCTCTCAAAACACTTTCATTTTCCTGCACTGAACTTTTTCTCCCTTTTTTCCCCCCTTTTGGAGCTGCATATAAAGTGTGTTAGGGTGCAGAAGTGGTGTTGGGAATAAAACATCAGAAGAAGGATGAACAATTTTAGTCAGTCCAAAAAAACAAAATCCTCCCTGTGTTTCACACTGATGCCTCAAGCAAAGGCTAAGGGATTTCCTTGAACTTCCAAAAAAACCCTCTCTAGAGACAGGAACGATCCTGGGAGGCTAAAAGGAAATACTTTGTGAAAGCACAAAGGTCTTGGAGTGACAAATGCCTGCCACAGCATTCTGAGCACACAGAGCCAGCCCCGACAGCAGGGACAAATCTGAAAGTTGATGTCCTGGGGGAGGAAGTTAAACCCACTGATTAAGTGAGATAAGGGACTTCTCTCCCCCAAAAAAGGCAGCAGAGATAGGAAAAAAAATCAGAAACAAGCACCTGGAGAAATTACAGAGGAAGAAATTCTGTAGCAGGACCCATTTGATATATGATCTCCTGGAGGTGAATAGAGAAATGTCAAAATCTAACGCTAATCCAGATGAATATCCAATGAGATCCATAATGAGGCTGGAAAGAAACCTCAGCAGCAGCACAAAATGATGTGATAAAGCAGTTAAGTCCTAAATGTGAAATCCAACACAGCAAAGCCAGTTTGGAACCTGTTTAATCTCTTCAGAAGTTTCAGGAGTGGAAACCAAGTGAATTAAAACCAAAGTAAGTGGGTTTGCTTTTGCTGCACAGTTTCCATCTCCTCTGAATAAACAAGGGAAAGCTAAAATACAGAGGGATAAAGGTAAGAAACCCACGAGTCTCAAGATATTTCCACCATTAAAAGGCATAGCTAAAAATGTATTTTTAAAATATTCTTAACCTGCTCTGGTTTTTTGTGTAGTTCCTGGTGGTGCAGGGGGGGTTGTGTCTGCAAACTCCTCCTGGAATAAAGCTGGAGCTAAGGGGAGTCAGGCTCTGCCCCCAGGCACCCAGGGACAGGACAAGAAACAGCCTCAGGGGAGGTTTAGGTTGGATATTGGGGAAAATTCCTCAGTGAATGGGTTATCAAGTGCTGGAACCTTCTGCTCAGGGAAGTGGTGGAGTCAGCAGCCCTGGGAGTGCTCAGAAATGTGTGGATGTGGGTTAGTGGTGAACACAGGGCTGGTGCTGGGTCAGTGCTTGGGTTTAAAGGAATTTAAAGGAATTCTCCAAGCCTAGTTCTGTGATTCTGGCAAAAATCTCATAAAGAATCTGACTGTGAGCGGTGGCCAGAGGACAGCTGGGCCTGAGCATTCCCAAAAAACACCTTCAGCCCAGGCAGGGCAGTCAGGAGCCCCAGCTCTGGCATTTACCTCCCTATGGAATGAATCCCTGAGTGCTTGGGGTGGGAAGGGACCTCAAAGCCCTTCCCATGGATCCCATCCCATCCCATGGATCCCATCCCATGGATCCCATTGATCCCATCCCATCCTATCCTATCCCATCCTGTCCCATCCCATCCCATGGATCCCATCCCATGGATCCCATCCCATGGATCCCATCCCATCCCATCCCATCCCATCCCATGGACCCCATCCCATCCCATCCCATGGATCCCATCCCATCCCATTGATCCCATCCCATCCCATCCCATGGATCCCATCCCATGGATCCCATCCCATCCCCTCCCATCCCAGCCATGGGCAGGGACCCCTCCCACCCTTCCAGGCTGCTCCAAGCCCCATCCAGCCCCACATTCCCCGGGATTCCCAAGCTCAGGGCCGTGCCCAGGCCCCTGGAGCTGGATGTTTGCTCCAACCAGTGCCAAGCCTCCAACTCAGCTTTTGCTGTGGAGCTGCCACCAAATCCTCCTAATCCAGAGCTGGATCTGTGAGCAGTCCAACTCCACCCACTCTCAGCTGGCTGCCTTTTAATCACACGCTCAATATCTCTGAAGATTAGACAATTATTTCCGCATAATTAGTGTCCAGAATGAGGCACAGGCAACATCCATAATGGGGTGCTTAAAGAAAATATCAAAAGAAGGGAAAAATCTTAAAGACGAGCTTGCTGTGTTTTAAAATTCACCCAGAGCCTGGAAAAAAAGGATTAAAAAATAGAAAAAACAGATTAAAAAATAGCTCCAGCGTGATTGTTCCGTGTGTGCTCCACCACGGGGCCGCTCACGTGTGGCTTCCTCAGGAACAGCCCACAGAGACCCCACAGAACCCTCTCCACTCACAGCTCAACGCAATTTTCTCCCTTTTTCTGCTGCCATTTGCTACTCTAATGGTTGTTTTTCTATTTCTATTTCTTGTTTTGTTTCTTTCTCCCCCGTTTTGCTGCGCCAAGCACTTCTGACAAATCCCAAGGCGCTCTCTCCACTTCTAGGCCTCATTAAGCTCCAGACTCAGTTTGGGGTCAGTGGAAAGTTCAGGAAGCTCTTGAGGAAGCTGGGATGATTAATGGGGTTGTGTGGAGATAACGAGGAGCTCGCCCAGTTTGCTGCTTGGGACAGGCCCAGGCTGAGCTGTGCTGTCCAGAGCCCCCAAATCCTCCACCCTGGGATCCCAAATCC
>NC_031791.1:847298-858795 GCF_001522545.3 Parus major
CTGGGATCCCAAATCCTCCACCCTGGGATCCCAAATCCCCCACTCTGGGATCCCAAATCCTCCACTCTGTGATCCCAAATCCTCCACTCTGTGATCCCAAATCCTCCACTCTGGGATCCCAAATCTCCCACCCTGTGATCCCAAATCCCCCAGTCTGGGTTCCCAAATCCCCCACTCTGGGATCCCAAATCCTCCACTCTGGGTTCCCAAATCCTCCACCCTGGCCTCCCAAATCCTCCACCCTGTGACCCCAAATCCCCCCAGTCTGGGCTCTCACATCCCCCACTTTGGGCTCCCAAATCCCCCACTTTGGGCTCCCAGTTCCCCCAGCCTGGGCTCTCAGGTCCCAGTTTTTCCAGCCAATTCTCCTTTCTGACTTTATCTCTTTGCTAAGATGTAAATCTGAGATGAACCCACTCTCTCCAAATGACATTTTTTCAGCAGTCCCTGCCCAGCCCCAGATGATGCCGAAGCCCCAGGGTTTGATGCTGAAACACAAAAGGTGTTTGAGGAGGGCTGGAGGTGAAACATTGGGGTTTTTTTCCCTGTTTAAACTTTTGAAATGAATATTTCAAGCTGAGAAGTCAGCTGAGCCACCGTGATCAGCTTAAACCCCCGTGTGGGTTTTAGGCAGAGCCTAATTTGAGCCACGACTGCCAGCAAGGTGAGAGTGGAGTGGGGACAGATCTCCTGATGGATTAATTAGCTTGGGAGTGATCTCAAAAGAGGGGAAATAAAAGCCCACAACAGGGATTAATATCAGCCAGACTCCAGTGAGTTTGGGGTTTGGAGGACATCCTGATTCCCTGATTCCTGCTGCCAGGAAATAAGTTTGTTGCTTCAGCTTCCACTGACAGCAAAAGCCAAAGTCAATTCAAAATGCCCTCCTGAAAATGATTCATCTGGGGAACATTATACATGAAAAAAGAAAATAAAATAAGATGATGATGGCAGGGAACAACAGAGTTGCAGCAACATCTTCATTACAAGGTGTTTTTCTCTTTAATGGAGCCAAGCATCCACTGTCATGTGCAACAGGCAGCAGGCATAATTCATCACAGAAATTAAGAGTGCCATCATCATCATCATCATCATCATCATCATCATCATCATCATCATCATTATTATTATTATTATTATTATTTCAATATTATTATAGTTATTGTTACATTAACGTTATTATAATATTAATATTAATATTAATATTATTATCGTTATTATTATTATTTTAATCACATAAAAGGATTCTCCAGGGTTTTACAATTTTGTGCTCACAGGAAAAAAGACCCAGAGACAGAAAAGGTGCAGTAAGTGATTGCACAATTGGAGGTTCCCATTTCTCTTCTGGCTAGCTGGGATATTGCTGAATTAATATTTTCATTCAATTACCTCTCCTCTGTTATATATTCACAGACCTGTTGCTTCTAATTGAGGTGGGTGTGTTTGCTGCCTGCTAAATCCTGGATGGAGGAAGCAGGAGATGTTCAAATTTGGGAAAATGTTTGGCTCAGCTGGGTGCTTGGAGGAACTAACCCTGGCACTTGGGAGATTTTGGGGTCCAGCACCCCAGAGCTGTTAAAAGCTGCTGTCACAGGAGCATGGGGGTGTTAAATCCAGTGGGGATTCTTGGAATTTCCAGTGGGATTCCTGGAATCTCCCTCCAGACCTGAGCCAGGTCACAGTGCCACCGAGCAGTGACAAAGTGCGGTGGGATTTGCCAGGCAGAACAAACCTGAAGGTTCTGGACCTCAGGACAATCGGTTCTGTCCTTTCCAGAGGCCTCTCTGTGCTCACTGCTTTTCTTCCCCAGCCATTTCATCCCTTTTTTCATCCTGAAGAGCCAAACCAGCCCCATTTCCAAGCAGCTGAGGCCAGTGACCTCCTGTCACTCCAAAGCTCAGGGCAGAGTCTGAGCCCGGCACACAAACCACGGATTTATCCAGGAATTTCTCCTGTCACCAGGCAATCAAACGTGGAGCAACACCAGAGCCCTGCTGCAGGATAAGGTGTGAACACCTCCTGTCCTCTCAGTCCAGCTGCTGGCAGAGCTCTCTGACCTGGCACTGTCCTGCCTGTGACAATTGTCACTTGGATTGCCACCAGCCTCGCCACGCTGCAGAAATTCAGCATATGCTGAGAGGAGCAAGGGCTGCAACGAGGCAACTCGTGATTCCAGGCATGATATCGAGTGGGGAAAGAGGAAAAAAGGGGAGAAACCTGCTTAAGGCTTGCTATTTTTAAACTAGAATTAATAAAACAACGTGCATTTAGGTGGTGAAAAACACCTAACAGCACAGCAAGGTTCCATATTTATTTGCTGTCACTGATTTGAGAGCAAATTGGCTCAGGTTAGAAGTCAAAGAAAGATTCTTCTGCTGCCAGCACTGCACACTTCAAGAGATATCTGAAAATCAGGCTTCTCACCTTATCATTGTTAAAAGACTGTGCAATCAAAATGTAAGTGACAATTCAGCTGATGCACGAGCAGAACGAGATGCCAGCTCACTCTCCCGTAGCTACAGAAGCTCTGTAAAGCTAACAGGATTTTAAAAACATTTTGTCAGAAAAAATAAGTGGCTCTGACAGAGCTGGGGAGTGGGCAGAATAATAATGCAGTGCTCTGGAGCTCCTGGTGACAGGTGCATTTCTGGGGCTGTGACACACAGAGCTGCCCTCCCCGCTCCGAGGGAAACAACATTTGCAAACATCGCTGAATTTAATCCTTCCAGCAGTGCTGAGCTGCTTGACAAGGGTTAAAATAATAACTGCATCAGCACTGGGAGCAGAATTTGCACCTGCACATCTCCAGCTTCAAGCTCAGCTGTGGCATTTTCCTTAAATGTTCCTAAAGCAGAAGGTTTGGGGCTTGGTTTGAGCAAGTGCCTGGAATTCTGCAGCTTTTCCTTGGGAAATCCTGCAGCTTTTCCTTGGGAAATCCTGCAGATAATCCTTGTATAGATACATTTGATATTGTTGGCTTTTCTCAAATATTAAAATGAATGTTATGTGTATCAGAATGAGAAATTTTTGTTGTATTAATGTAGTTTTCTTTATTTCTGTTATTGATGAAATTTAGAAATAGTGGTGTAATACATAGATGTTAGGTTATGGCATAGTATTAAAATAAAAACTTCTTTTGTTTGTATAACCCAAAAACTGAGAAAAAAAAAACAGCTGGAGAACTCCTGCATTTGTAAATTATCTTATCCAGATGAAGACAGCAGTGAGCAGAGCTCTGGGGGAGGAATTTATTGCATTTCTGGGATCAGGGAATGTAAATCTCAAGAGGATTGATCTATTGGGAAGGGGGCAAGAGAAAACTGAACAGAAGAACCCCAAAAATCCTGAGAAGAATGTCTGAATATGTGTGAGAATTTATGGATATGAATGAGAATTTATGGATATGAATGAGAATTTATGGATATGAATGAGAATTTCTGGATATGGAGCAGGGTTCTGTTTTTAAGGGACAATCCTTTATCAGTGAGGTGAATGCAGACACACCCAGCCCTACCTGTACACTTTATTTTTTATCTCCTAATTGTCTTTTTTATTAAACTTTTAAATTCTATAAAAATGATCTCAACCTCATTTTTCACATCCTGAACACCCCCCCAAGCCGTGCAGCCGGTTTGGAGGCACTGGAACCTCCAGTTCCAGCAGAGATCATCCCCCCACCCTCGTGGAGCACTTCCAGGGCATCATTTCCAGGGAAATCATCCCACATCCCAAAGCCTGAACCGTCTTTACCCCACTGGAGGCCACGGGCTGGGCTGTTGAGCGTGGCACTTCTGATCACAAGCATCACTGATGAATAATTAATGCTGATGAAAGGAGCACAGCTTGTGGGTTTAAGGAAAGGGCTCTGGAGCTGCAGTGATTGTAAATGACAGCAATCACAGGAGTTCTGTGGGAATAAACTCCGTCCAGAAACGTGGGAGAGGCTTTGATGAGAGAGATGCCTTAGAAACAAGAGCTGGAGAACATTGAGCACCAGCAGGAATGTGAGAGCAAGTCACCAGATTAAAGTCCAGGAGAGGGGAATTCTGCCTGTGGAGCAGCTGGGAAATGCTTGGTTAGTGGCAAAGTTGGATCTCTGGAGAGATTAATGGGGTTGGGGATCCAAGTTTTCCTTCCTGGGCAGGGAAATGGGCAATGATGCTCTCTCCTGGCTGGCAGGAGAAGCAGGACACTCCATAGGAGCAGAATTCAGAGTTCATTTTTATTTCTGCTTGGACTAGAGGGAATATTTGATCCAGAGCAGCTCCCCCCAGGCTGAGGCTGCCAAACTGAAGGCTCCAAGTGAGCAGCAGCACATCCACAACAGCAAAATTTAATCACCCTTCAGGAACTTGATTGCTTCCCATGCACACAAACACACTCAAAAATAGCCCCAAAGAGGTTCCTCCCCTCCCACATGGAAGCAGCTGCAGAGAAATCTCAGCTTAATATTGACATTTCCAGCCTGGAGAGCACCCAGTTTGCCTCCTTTCCATCTGGAGTTTGGAATAAAAAGACACTTGATGTGACAGGAGGGGGAATGGGCAACAAAGCAAGGCCACACAGTGCCCTGTCCTCGTTTCTCACATCTCTGAAGGCAAAAAGGACAGAGAGGGCTGCACCAAGGGATTGTCTGATGCTGCCCTCCTTTATCAGGCACACTCAGAAGGAGGAAGAGCCCATGGAAAGGTTGAAATGTACCACGGAGCTGCTTTTCTGCAATTGTCTGCAAATCCTCCTGCTCCTGCATTTTTCCTTGAGAGTGCTCACAGGCACACTACAAACAAGCATAAGTACTGTCAATTGTTTTAGCATGATAAATGCATTTTAAAGCTTTCAATATTTTTGACTGTTTACTGGCACACTCCTTTGAGGAATTTTGACAAGCTCACCAGAGTGGAAGAGCTGCAAAACGTTTCAACTTGCTGCTGAGCCCCATGCAAATTCTCAATTACCCAACCTGGCTGTTGCTGGAGGGGGTTGAAAGAGCAAAGCCAAGGCCAAACCCACCCAAATCTTCTCCTGGCACAGAGGGGCTGGCCAGGGGCAGTGGCTGCTCACACCCAGCCCTTGGCAATCCCGAAGCTCCTTCCCTGAACCTCCCCAAGGGTTCAGGGGGATTCCTTGCAGCCCAGCTGTGAATGTGACCTTACCACCCCCACAGTAAAGCAAATTATTGTCCCTAATACCCCATCTAACCCTGCCCTCTGCCAGTCTGCAGACACTTGTGTCACCCCACACCCTGGGAAATGGTCTCTCTGTCATTCTTGTCCTCCTTCAGGTCCTGCAAGGCCAAAATTGGGTCACCCCAAACCTTCTCTTCTCCAGGCTGAAGGTGTCAGAGACACCTGATGCCATCCCCACCTTTGCTTCCCCACATCTCAGCCCCCAAAGCTGAGCAGGATCAGGGTTGGGTTTCACACAAAGCAGATCTCCACAGGCTGGAAGTTCCCCCCCAGGTCCTGGAGCTGATGTGGAGAAGGACCTGGACACCCACAGAGTGCAAATGAGGATGGGAGCGTTCCCCAAAGCCTCAGTCCCATCCTCTGCACTGGGGAAATCACAGAGGAACTCTGCTGTGCCCTGGTCTGGGTGAGGAGCTCCAGGAGATCATCTCTGCACACAGATCCCTTGGAAAGGAGCCCAGAGCCCTCTGCACAGCAGGAATTCCCCAGGGATGGGCAGGGAAGGGAAGGGAAGGGATGCTGAGGCACATTAGGGAGCAGAGCAGGGAAATTCTCTGAGTGCAGAGCAGCAAAAAGACAATTTATATCCCCAAATGCCACAAAAATACCCCAAAACCACAACAAGTATCCCACCAGAATGAGCAGGGGAATAGCACTGAAAGTGGCTCACATAAAAAAAGGTAATCTGCTTTAAAGAGTAAAATTATACAAGCCAGTTAGCACAGAGTATAAAGAGCTTTTAATATTGATTCACTCAATATTTCATGGAATTCTTGCTCAAGATTTCATGGAAATCTTGCTCAACAGTGGAGAAATGAGAGAGAAAAAGCTCAATTTGGTCGGGTCCTGAAGCCTACAAGCTCAGACAAATAGCAGCATTGTCAGCTGCGGGCTGGCTTCATGTTTTAATAAAGACACTTTGATTTCAGCACTGCTCCCAAGCACATTTGGTGCTGGCTCTGCTCAGAGGTGAGCCAGGCTGGGACTGGGAGCTGCTCAAGGGCTGAGATTCCCAGCTCTGCTCAGAGGTGAGCCAGGCTGGGACTGGGAGCTGCTCAAGGGCTGGGATTCCCAGCCCTGGACACGCACAGGTCACCTCCAGCACGGGGATTCAGAGCTTTGCTTCTCTGCAACAGCCAGAGGGACGAGATCAAAGCTGTGCCAGAGAGACAAACTGCCCTGGACTTGTGACTTTCAAATCCTCAGTAAAATTGAGTAAATCCTGCAGTAAATTGAGCCCCACTCACCGAACATGTTCCCGATGTGGCCGTTCTTCGTCAGCGGGCGCAGCTCGTTCTTCCCCAGGGCGTACTGCTTGTAGTTATCCCAGGCAAACTTCATCATCTGGGAGGGGAAAAGGGAATGAAAACAGTCAGCACAAGTGAGGATTTGCAAACCTGAGCTCTGGGAATTGATGGGAGTTTCCCACTCACTGCTAAAGCCATGGGTCATTAATGATAAAATCTTAATTCCCACTGAACACGGGGAGTGGGTTAGGTTGGATCCAGAGGTTGGATGAAGTCTCCAGCTCATCACTGCTGGTGAAGAACCTGGCACATCTCACACTTTCCACCCTGGCCTTGCAAACCACATGGGATTTGTAGAAAGCTGTCTCCATCCCTGAATTTCCAGCCTTTTTCTGAGAGCATCCCTATTTCAGAATGGTTGTTAAAATGGGCTAGGAACGTAAGGCCAAAGCTGATCTGTCCCTAAGTTCAGGGAGAAACCGATCTCAGGGACTGCACAGAGGTTTTCATTCCATTCATTAAAAGAATACATTCACAAGGACCAAATCCATGACATTTTATTATCTTCTATCAAAACTCCACTGTGCTTTCTTCAGAGAGCTCTGCAATGGGCTGGCTGATTTCTGAGCAGCCCCTTCCAACTCAAACAATTCCTTTTGGCATCTTTGAGCTTCCCCTGGGGGCTGTGGGGCAGTGCTTGTGCAAGTCCCAACACACACACACACACACACATCCCAGCTTCTTTTGTCCTCCTGCCCCTCTGGCTCCAGCTGGGAGGAAAAATTAAACCTACAAGTGTCCTTTGGGAGAGAGTGGGACTTGTCAGCTTCCAAGGAGTGCTTTAAATAAAGCTGATTTTTCGCACCCCCCCAGCCTGGCTCTGAGCAGTTCCAGCCCAGCATTGCACTGACCTGAACATCCTTTGATTCAATCCCTGGGAAAAACGATAACAAAGGGGAAGAAGGGGCTTCAGAGAATCAAGCATGTTCTCCAACAAAGATAAGAACCAGGCTTTTGAGGGGAAATGACAGTTTAAACCAAATCCTTCCTCCGCGGAGCGCTCCTGTCTCGTGTCTGCAGCAGCGTTTGCTGCTCTGTTTCAGGATCAGAACCTGCAGGTTACTTTGGTCTGAAATTCCTCCTCTCATCTCAGCTCTTACTCTGCCCTCCAGCTGTGTGTTTCACTAACCCAACATCACAAGCCCCTGGCAGTATCCTCCTTAATTAGCAAAAAGCCACGTCCCCAGATTCCCCCCTCCTTTTTAAACATCAAGCTTCCAAAGTAAAGTTTCCTGGAGCTGTTCATATGGAGGAGGATAAACATTTGCTGAACTCATTGATAACACTCAGGCTCCAACACCACCAGGAGATGGAATGCTGGACAAACAAATAAAGCCAATTTGGGGTTTAAAAACTCGGTGGGGGATGAATTAAATCAGTGGAGAGCTCTGCTGAGGAAAATGAATAATGACCCAGAGAGGGGGAAGAAACTCTCCCCAAAATGCACTCAAACACATCCCAGGCAGAAGACTTGAGGTGTTCACTTTATTTTGGCCAAATCTCTGAAGGGAAGTTCTCATTCTTCAGGGAATTGATTCTTCAGGGATTCAGGGAATCTCTGAAATCTCTAGAAGGGAAGTTCTCATTCTTCAGGGATTCAGGGAATCTCTGAAATCTCTGAAGGGAAGTTCTCATTCTTCAGGGAATGGATTTTTCAGGGATTCAGGGAATCTCTGAAATCTCTGAAGGGAAGTTCTCATTCTTCAGGGTGAATCCTGGAGGAGCTCTGGCCTGTCCCTGGGCAATGCAGGGTGAAGGTTTGATGTGTCAGAGCTGGATCCTGAGGCTGCCAGCAGGAAGGATGGTGTTTTTAAAGGCAGCATTCCCACAGCCAGCAGCACCAAAAGGAAACAGCCAGGCACCTCCTGGGCTCATTTCTCCTCTCAGAGCTGAGGAAGGAGGACCCTCCCTTCCATGGGGAGCCTGGACACGCAGAGGATGTGGAAATGATTCTGTTTTGTTCCCTAAAACTCCTCACACTGTATTTCTGAGTCAGCCTCATTTTAAGCTGAGTGTGACATTTGAAGTTATTTCCTTCCCTGGGCTTCTTTAACCCCTCCACTGCAGAAGGTGCAGGGTGAACCACAACTCCCTGGTACCCAGAGCCTGCACAGTCTCCACACCAGGGAGGGGATGGAAAACCACCCCAGCCTTCCCTTCAACCTCCAACAGCCACATCAGGGAAAATCTCCTTTCCTCCTCCCCAAAGTGCCCCACTTCAGCCAGGACTCAGAGTTCTGATGGAGCCACCACGTGCAGCCCTCCTCTGCTTATTCAGCCATTCCAGCTGCTGCAACAAGTTCCCTCACCAAAAGATTTCTGTCTCCAGCTGTGCCTCTGCTCAGTCCTGAGCTGCTCAGCAGGGGATTCACCTCACCAGGATCCCTTCAGGTGAAGCTGGCTGCCTTTAAACCCCGCAGATTTGGGAGGCAGGATGCAGAAAGTGGCAGCTTTTCATCTCCCAGCAGCATCCCAGAGCTTTTCCTCTCTCCACTGACGGCTCCAAAAAAGCAGCAACTGGAAAAGTTGAAGAGCCAAAAAAGCATCTGCACCACTCTGCCCGTTCTGGCTCCCTGCAGCTGCCTCTCCAGTCCAAATTTAGCACCTCAGCTTCCAAACCACCCAGGGGATGCAGCAAAACCCTAAAAATGGGGGCTCCACATTCTCAGCAGCTTCCTCTGAGCAGAGATTCCAAATTCCAGGCTGGAAGGGAAGGGATGGAGGTGCTGGAGGGAGGGGGATGTGTGTGCTGAGGTGTTCCAGGCTCATTTCTGATGAGCCACCAGGATTAGAAGTGAATATTTTCTGCCATTCCAGTCCTGACACATCACAATACATCAGTGTTAACATTGTGCCACTTTGCATTTGAAAAATGGCACCGGAACCACAAAAATTATGGAAATAGATCCATAATTTCAGATTTTGTTCTCACCACTGAGCCATCTGCCACCTAATAGACAATTATCTATTTGGCCCTGGTGTTCTAAGCACTCTGGGTCTCAACTGATTTACAGCAGAGACTTCCAAATTTATAACTTCATTTGTCAGATGGCTCTTTCTGTTCTTTCACCTGTAAGTCACTTGTTACTTTGGAGAGTTTCAGCCAGACAAGTCTGTATTAAAATCAGCTAGAAATGACAAAACTGAACTCTGGAAACCTGCACTATCATTTTTCACCATTTAGATTCTTAGCTTTTTCTTATTCTTTGCTCCATCCAAACCCAAAAAGGAGCTGGCTTCCAAGGCCACCTGAGTTTCACAGAGGCAGCAGCAGAAAAAAAAGCATTTAAAGCATCCAGGAAATGAAGAAATAGGTCTTGGGATTAAAAACTTGACCAAGAAAGTGTTTTCATTCAGAAGAGATGTGTAAATCTTCAGCACATTTCCTAACTAAACCACTCCAGATCTCTGGGTTTATGGACTTGCAAAAAGCAGAGAGATGAGAGGGAAGAAGAGAAAGCTTCCCCCAACCATCCTTTTGTTAACAGGGAAGATTTCCAAATGCAGAGCATTCCCAAACAGCTATTTGATTAGTTTGATCCATCTAGACTGGGATAATTAATAAATGCTTAAAAGATGAAATCTATATATACCAACCAATCAGCCCCTTTCAAGCACTTCCAAGGAACATTACACAAAGCCATTATCTTCACAAGACAACCACTTCTGTGGCTCTTCAGCCTCCTTCCATCAACTCCTCTTCAAATATTTCACTTTAAAATATCAAAGAAATTTCCAGTTTGGGTTAAAAAAAAAAAAAAAGGGGAGGGCAGGGGGGTAAGTGGAATTTTAATATTTCTTTCCCCATTGTATTCTTAACTTGTTTTTTCCCCACCTCTCTTCCTTTTCCTGCAGCTGGAAGCAGATTATTTGTCCCACCAGTTTCCAAAGCAGGACCTGTTCTTTCCCACCTTTAACATCCTTGCTGCCCCGTGGTAGCCCTGTGCCAATTTGTGTTTTTAAGCTGCAAGAATGCCATTTATTTCCCCCTGCTGTATAAAATATCATTTTCCAGATGACAAAAGAGAGAGAGAAAAAGAGGAACTGTCAATCTTGTAGGAAGAAGTCTGCCCAAACACATCGGGATAACTCATTTCTATTTGGAATAATGGATGTGTTTTTCCCTTATCAGACTTGCATAAACCTGTATAATTCAGGATCTGCAGAAAAGGTAATGAAACAGCATCATGTTTATTTTGTGTTGCTGCCTTCAGTACTATCACATGGAGATATAAATATCCAGGCAAACAGCAGGGCAGAATGCTATAAAAAGGCTGGGATTCATTTGAAAACCTTTAATAGAAAGCTGAGCAACTTCTCAGGTTGCTTCTCTGGGCCCGTGTCCCTGGTAATGCTTTTATGTAACAGCAAAATGATGACAAAAAGGCAGTGTGCTCACTCCAGTGGATGGAGATGTTCCATTTAGGCAGACACTGATAGCCAGAGGCTGGGTTTGAAAGCCTGGAAGTGCAGAGCAGGAGGAGCTGCAGCTCCAGGGACGTTACCAAGCAACTCCTGGAGATGGACACCAACATTGGTAATCCATCCTAAAGTAATTACACTTTATAATTAAAGATTACAGTAAATCCAATAGATCCCAACAGGAACTCCAGCAGTTTGGAGGCAGGCTGGCTAACCTGCCTGTTTTCCAGCAGCCATCTTCTCTCCTGCCTGCAATGAAACACTCAGGGAACTGCAGAGATTTCCATTTAATCTGCCTTCAAACACTGCCTGGGATGTGTTAATCCAACATCCCCTCTCTTCTCCCACTTTAAATCAAGCTCATCCTTTTAACTGGTGGCAGAGGGGCAAAACCTGAGCCTGTCACTCCCAAAGGAAAACCAGGAGAGCACAATCCCAGCTCCAACTCCAGTTATTTCCTCTCTGCTCGCCACTGCTGACTCTGACACATCCTCTGGGCAACTTCCACTGCTCTGGGCTCCTCCATCGAAATCACACTCAGCCCTTTGCTCTCACAGCACTGGGCAGGGTGGAAATATCCAG
>NC_031791.1:859343-870901 GCF_001522545.3 Parus major
ACGTTGTCCAGAGAAGATGTGGATGTCCCTGGATCCCTGGAAGTGCCCAAGGCCAGGCTGGACAGGGCTTGGAGCAGCCTGGGATGGTGGAAGGTGTCCCTGGAGCACTGGGATTTCACCCTTCCCAGGCTGATTGGTCTCACAGACAGCACAGGGCTGGCTCCTGTCACCAGCCAACCCCCCCAAAAGCAGATTTCTCCAAACACACCCTTTGGAATGACCCCCAAAGCTCAGGAAAGCCTCACCCTTTTAACACCTGCTGCTGTTCTGCTCAGGTTCTCCCTAAACACAAGATAAAGGCTCGTTTTCCACACCTAAAGCAGCGGCCTGGGTACAGAACTCCTCCCTAGGGCTCTTCCTGGAGGATTCTCACCCAAAATTTCCATCCCTGCCTGCAAACACATCAGCTGAGAGTTCGGTGGGAGATGACAGATACAGGAATTGCTTGCCACAGGCAGCTTTATCTGGAAGTAAATATAACAGAGCAATTCCAGCAACAGGTGAGTGGGGCTTTGCTTCAATTCCTTTCTGCAGACTCCTGGCAGCTCCTTCTCAAAGCTGCTTGGGTGGATTTTTTTCTGCTGTCACAGCTCACCCTCTCTTGCACAACAGCCAAAGACATTGCTCAGAAAACTGATCTCCATCACTGGAACAATGGGGGAATTCTTTAGGAAGTCAGGAGAAATCACCTTCCAGCGAGTTATAACAGAAAAAAATGAACTTTTAAGCCGTCCTTGCTGCTCCCAGCTGGCCAGGTCACGGTGAGTTTTCCACAGACCTGCAGAGCCAAACACTCCCTGCCCAGCACAGCCAGGGGAAAAGCAGGACTGGGAGCCTGATTTGTACTGGGAGGACAGAAAAAAGCCCAGCAGAGCAGTCCAAGGTTGTCAGTGTCTGTGGCAAGGACAGAAATAGAACTCAAGAGCCTCCCTGACTCAGTCCCTGCTAGGAAAGCTGAATGGGAGAAAAGAGCTCAAACCACAATTAAACTAACACCTAATTAAATTCCTAATGCAACTAGATTTAACTGTGTCAAGAGGGGGGGAAAAAAATAAAACCCTTCTAGGGCTATCTGAGGCACTAAAGCCCAGCTGGATCCAGCTGCATCTAAATCAGGAAACATGTCAGCAAGAGCAGTTGATTTTGCAGTTAGCTCTGTAATGAGATGCTGGCCTGGAAGAGGCTGACAATGGTTTGGAGAACAAATTTGCAAGTCTAGACTGAAGCACGAGGTGATTTAGTGGAGAGATGAGGGAAAACTGCAGCCTCCTCTTTTGCTTCCCAGAATCAAAGCTTGGGGGGGAAATACTGATAGGAATAAAAGGAATTTGTGTTCCTGGCCACCCTGATACCTCAGCCCCTAGAGCTGATCAGACTCAGGATATTCCAGAGGAATAAAAACAATAAATATTCCTTCTGTCCTAAGCCTGTCACCTCCAGTGGCCACACAGGAGCTGCTGTCACCAGGTTTAGGGAGCAAAAGGCAATTCCTGAGATCTGCTCTGCACCTGGCAAAAGGGAGCTGGGAAATCTGAGTTCTTCCCTGGATGAAAACTCCAGGGATCATCTGGAACACTGCAGAAAGGATTGGGGCCAGTGTGGAAAGGCAGGGGTGACTGGGGCTCGTGTGAGGGACACCAGAGTGGAGATGGTGGCAGCAATCTCAGAGAAAATGAATAGCAGGGGACAGGAAGGATTGAAAATTGGTGACACTTAAGAAAGGTGAGCTTAAAACCAAAGGAAGAGTTCTGATCTCCCTTGTTTGAGGGCAGAAGCAGCTCTTTGAGCAGCATCTGTAAGCAGGAGGAAATCAGGGAAGAAATTTAAGGTCTGTATAAAAGGGATTTGGGGGTTTTTAGACCCCAATGACTTCCCAAGCTGACTCTTGTTGTGTGTTAGGAGATGTCTGTCAAACACAACACCCTGAGCTGCAGGCACACAGGACAGCAGGAGCACCACAAAGCCACCAGCACCCATTGTGTCACACTGCTATTTGCATTTTTTCCACTCCAGGCTGGGCAGCCTGGCTTTTCTTAGCGATCACTATTGCATTCCAGCACACTTGAAGGAAGGAAAGTGGGGGAAAAATTGCTTCCCTAGTAATGATGCTCCTTGAAATGTCACCAGAGTCCCCTCCTGGGTTTTGTGCCTGCAGCACAAACCACAAAGGAAATTCCCTGAGCTCTTAAGATTTTGGGCACTGTCTCATTCCCCTAGGCTGCCTTGAGGGCTCTTCCATTTCAGCTACTTCCCTTCCAGCATGTACAGCACACAGGGCTTTGTAAATCCTAATTACACACACTACAAATTCTCCTTGAAAGTGCCCAGCATTCCAGGTGAACGATGGGCAACAGCTGAGCCAGGATCCATCAGCTCCTCCCCAAAATCCCCCCACGCTGAGGGGGAAGGATGGGAACAAAAACACGATGCAGGATTGTTCTTACAGACCTGCATTATGACAAGGGAAGGTTGTTTTTTTTTCCTTTCCCCTACAGATATCATCTGCACAGGATTCTCTTTCTCCAGAGCCACAGCCCAAGGGGATGCTCAAAAGGAGCTGTAGCCATAAGTAACCCAAAATGCTGCAAGGAGAAGGGAGAAAAGGAAAAGGTGTGGAAACATTTTGCTTTTCTTTTTCAAGGAAAATGAAAACAAAATAGAAACAAAGTCTCTAGAATGTACTGGGCCTGTGTGTTTGAGAGCCTGTAGGACAAATGTCAAACAGATCAATAATGAAAAGTAACAAAACAGAGAGGAGAGGAAGCTTTGTACTCCCTGATTCTTGGATGTGGGAGCATGGCAGGAATCCTCAGTGGGCTTGGAGGAGAAAGAGCAAACTCCAGAGTATTTGTGTGCAAACCTGCCCAACAAAACCCTCCCTGCCCACAGCACCAGATGTGGCTGCAGATCAGGATCCACCAGAGCTGGGCTTCTCTGGGGGGCTGCAATTCCAGCAGTGAGGAGCTCCCTCCAGCCAAGGGAACGCTTCCAGAGCATTCTCAGAGACAAAAAGTGATGATCAGCCTCCCAAGCATCACATCTGCCAGAGACAAAAGGAATAACCCCCCGTGCCAGGCTCCCTCAGCTCGATTCACTCTCCCTCTCCCCATTCCAGCCTCGCTCTCCCACTCCAGGCCCAGCAGCTGAGCTGCCTCTCCCCCCAGCACCCACAAGGTGTGAGCTGCTTCTGACACATGGATGGCTCAGGGGCCCAAAACACAGCAGAAACAGATGGGAGAACTGAAGGAAAGGAAGAAGGGAAGAAAAAAAAATTGTAAATACAGGCCAAGAGTCATCCTGCATCACTCCTGTTCTGCACTGTGAAAATGGATTTAGGGAGCAGGAGGAACATCTGTTTGGAAACTGGCTTTGTCTCAGTCCAAATGCTGGAACGGGAGAAGGAGGGAGGCTGAGGACTGCCAGCACACCTCGTGCTTCATCTCACACTTGGATGGCTTAGCAGGAGAGATCTGGGAGGATGAGTTTAGTTTAATGATTTCTTGCTGGTTCACCTGCTCCCCATCTGTCTTTGTAGTCCTTGCTCAGAGGGACAGATTGGAGCACTGCTGTCCTCTCCCTTTTCCAGAGTTCCTCGTGATTGGAACTTCTGAAGAGAGGAACAGAGCAACTCTCAAGTATTAAGTAGTCAGCTGAGATTAGTCTGATAATTTATCACAGGTAATAGCTAATAACAGACACAAGAAACTCACTCAGAGCCTTCCTAGAGCCACGAGTCAGAGCTGTCACCTTACAAAAGTGGTACAAGAAATCCTTGGACCACAGTAGCAAATTTATTAGCCAGAGGCTGATAAACCCTTCCAAGAGTCCCAGAGCCCACAATAAATCATACAAACCAGGTTGAAAACACGGGATCTCTGATGAGAATGAGGCTGGTGGGGTGGATGTGAGAACAATGTTAGGATTCAGCTGGCAGGATGGAGGGGCCTGGCTCTCCCTGGGCCTGGCCTCCCATCCCCAGAGGGATCAAGGCTCGGTCCTGGCACTGCTCCAGCACAGCCATCACATGGCAGTGACTAATGGACTGCTGACAGAATAAAGCAAGGCATGGCAGCTTTGAGGATGTGGGTAATAAACTCCAGGAAAGAGCCAGAAAGGTTCATCAGAGGCAGAGGCAGGAGGCAGCTCCTGGCTCACAGACTCCACGTCAGGGCACCCACAGAACTGCTCAGGCCTGAGGAACGAGCCTCCACTTACCAAACCCCACCCCAACACTCAACTCAAAATTTTATTGGAGCCTTTGAAAGCCAGAAGTGAAAGAACCAAGAGAAGAGAGCTGTCCATGGCCTCGTCCTACACCAGCCAGAGCTGAAATCAACCTCTTGAATGATTTTGCTGTGCAGCCACCGATGAGAGTGGGCAGAGCCACAGCCAGCAGTGTTCTTCTGATTGTTTGGGCTCAGCAGCACCCAGCACAAACCTCTGAGAGATAAGATAATCAAACACAGCCAGGGTGGTTCAGCAATCCTGACGTGGTCTTGGTGCTGGAGAAAGGCCTTCAGGAAAGCCAAAACAGCACCAGAAATCAGCCAAGGGTTTGTTTGGGTTCATCAGCGCTGAATTCCAACATAAATACGTGTCCTTCCTAGATAACTCCAGAGAAAAATGAGGCTCAGATGGAAAGAGAGGCAGAAACATCCCGTTTCCACTGGAAGCATTTTATTTGTATTTTATTCTGCTGGCTAACCCAGGCAGCAGGAGGGTTTCAGGATGGATGAAACACGATTACTTTATAATTATCCTTTGTTACTTCTCAAAGTACACGGTTCTGCACTTCCCTCCCTGCCCAGGGAAATCATGTTAACACAATTAGAGCAAGAGCCCTGCTTCAAACGCGGCTGCTCGGACGTTGCTAACACGGCTCCAATTCTCAGCACAGACAGTCTGCAGAGCCATCCTGCTCCACAAATCAGCAGGAGTTCTGTCACCGAGTCCCTCTGAAGGGAAGGGACACTCTGGAGGAGGAACATTCACTGTAAATCATCATCCTGTGCTAGTGCTGCAGGATTTCTGCATCTCTTTGCATTTAATGTACTTGGCTGCCTTATTCTTGCAATATCTAAGAGAGGAAATCTAAGAACAGCTCTAGGGCCACGCAAGGCAAGTGTTGGAGGTCAGATTAGAACTAATGAGCTCCTGGCTGCCACTCCAATGCCAGCCTTGAGAACAATTAGCTCAAATAAACCCAGGAACTGTTTTCTGCCCCGCTCTCGTCTGCCTGTCCTCCTTGAAAACTTCAATTGGGTTTGACAGAGGGGAGAGGTCACAGAGAAACCAAAGCTCAGTGCAGCACTGACCCCCAGAGTGCCCCAGGGAGATGGGGCAGTGCAAGGCTCCTGCACAGGACCAGGATGGTGCCTGTGGCTCAGCCAGCCCAGGGGACACGGCGCAGGGCTGGGTGACACAGATGGACACACAGAGCTGTGTGGTGGCCCTAAGGATGCAGGGGGGTTTCAGCAGGCAGGGCTCCTGTTCCTAGAAAGCTGCACTCTGAGCTCAGGGAAGGAGGCTCAGGAGCACAATTGGCCTTTCCAAAGCCGCCAGAGATCTCTCCTTTGGTTGTGGCGTGCAGCAGACACTCGCTCACCCAGGGGACTCTGCAGCTCGGCTGTCAGCATGAGGAGATGCAGAAGGGAAGCACGGGGAGTCACTTCAGTTTAGTGCAGCCTCCTGCTGTTCCTCACGCTCCAGTGTCCTCCCAGGGAGTGCTGGAGTGCCCAGGAGGAAACACTTCTGCTGCACATTTCCCTGCTGGATGAGGGATGAAGCAGCGTGTGCCCATTTCACAGAGGTGCCAGGATGGATCTGCCCTCGGGAGCAGAACACAGAGTGTCCTGCTTTAATTAGCAGAGGGTGCTGTGCCCTGTTAGCCAGGGTACAAATGAGTGCCATCCTGGCCCATAAACAGGGGATGTTTATTATCCAGTCCCCCAGCACAGCTCCTCTGGAGCCCTTCCAAAATGTGGTGTCAGATGATGAGCTCAAGTGCCAGGGGACCCAGGGTAAAGACAGCAATCATGGCAGTGTGTGCTCCTCATGCCAAATCCACTGAAAAGTAATTTTTCTGGGGAATGTAAATGTAGCTTCTTCCTTAAGTTTAAAAATCAGGATGCTCCCAGCACCAAGATTTCCTCTCGCCACCGCCGGAGTGATAATTCCTTCCTGCCTTCTCCTTCTGACAGCTCCATGTCAGTTTTATATTCAGGTCAGTCTCTCATTTAGTACTAAGGTACATTTCCCTTCCTCCCTCTCAGCCAGCCCATCTAAAATCTGAATTGTTTTCAGTACTGGAGAACATATTCAAAGACATCAAAATGATCAACAATCTGTGCAATAACAGAATCACAGAGTAAACCAAACATGATGGATTAACCTCATCTGCCAGAGCCTTGCATACAGAACCAAAGGAAAGAACGCTTAGCACGAAAATCTTCCTTCCATTAAGGGGCAGATTTAATTATTGATTAAAAGTTAATCATGAGTCCATAAAAATTTTGGCTGGAAAGATGGAATCTTAATGCAGGTGACAGCTTTTCAGTAAATATTTGAAGACCTGGATGTGCACAGGCCCCAGACTGATGGAAGAGCAGGGGGATGTTACTGACAGCTCACAGCCAGGCTCCATCCCCCTGCCCTAAACCCATCTTCCCATCCAAAGAATTTCAAGGAGCTGATGTGTATTTCCTGAGGTGATTCAGGAAAGTGCAGGTCCTTCAGCACAGCACATCCTAGAAAGTCATTTCCCCACGCCCAGCACTCGCAGTCACTCCTCACTCCGCAGTGCTGGCTCTAAGTGGCAGTTCAGAAACCAGTCTAGCATCAAATTTAGTTGTTGTGGTACAAATGTTTTCACTGCTAGATTTGGGGAGAGAAGAGCAAATGATTGCAAATTGCAGAGCGCTCCCAAATTCCAGAGTGCCCTCAGCTCTCGGGAGAGCTGGGTCAGAGCGAGCTCTGAGGTATCAAACAGCACTGATCACAGCACACCAGAAATTTCCTGCACTCTACCAACAAAACAAATACATTTTTAGTCAATTAACTGTATCCCCTACAGCTGAAAGAGGCTGGAGGTCAGGGCTAAATTCTGTTTGCATGAATCCACCTGAGGCTACTGAAGCAAAAAAAAAAAACCCCACTGCACGCACCATTTGTGGGATTTACACTACAGTACCCCTTTCACAGGTTCAGTAAATAAATGCATGAGGAGTGTGGAGCAAAGGAAAATTCCAGCAAGGCTAGAGCCAGCCACTGCTTCAAACTGCAGAGAAATTCTCTCTTGCAGAGGTATTTCTACCCCAGAGAAAGAATTACAATCTGATCACAGCACGTCTGACTGGTTTGAGATCATAATTCCACTCCAGCATAGTAAATATTTTACTGAGAAGTGGTTTCCTTACCCCCAGCAGCCAGAGCAAGTCTGTTGGAAGTCCCTGGGTTTCCATCTGGCCAGCACAGAGGATTAGACCTTCCCCATGTGCCTCAGTGAGGAAGATGAGCACGGGAGGTGCATTTCCAGCTGGAACTGTGCGTGGTGCTCCTCACGTACCCAACCACGGATGGATTACACCACTGGCCTGGAGTGCTGCTCAGCCCCAGATTACAGAGAGAAAAGGCATTTTCTCCAAATGGAAGAACAGAAAGTTGCACAGTGCAGGCAAAGGGAGAGGTCTGACATCTTTTTTCCCCGCTGGCTGTGGAAAGGAGATGGTCAGAAATGACCAATAATGGGATTGACAGCCCAGCTCAGCCTGAGAGCTGCTCTGAGCCTTGCTTTGGGCAAACTGGTGATCACTGCCCAGCCCCTGGGAGCTCCACAACACCCAAACACACACAGGTGTACCAGAGACAACCAGCACCAGAGCTGACACTTCTCCTGGCAGGGGTCAGGGCTGTGGCAAAAAAAAATTCGGGAGAACCTGCAGCACTTCCCCAGCTCTGTCCTAAAAATGAGCAATTTTTTTTTATTGTGGTCACAACAGTCAAAATCACACAAAGGGAACCCATCAACCAACACCAAGCAGCTTTCAGCAGAGGCTGAGCTCCTGATAACATTCCTGTCTCTTGCTAATTATCTTCTAGTGATAAACTGTCAGGTTATTTGTGTTTGAAAGACTGATCCACCTGCTGATGTGCAGAGTGATGCTGTGTACAGTGGCTGAGGTGCCTCCTTCCCCCCAGGGGCTGATTTTTGAGAGCAAACACATCTTTAGAGCTGTGCTAGAAGAGGACAGAGGACGGGCAGGTGGAGCTGGAGATGGCAGAAAAAGGCAGGATGATAAAACAAACAGGCTTTGGTTCCACTAATCCAGAGGAAATGAATGTGGGTGTCAAATCCGAGGGAACAATCCCTGCCTGGATTTGACACATTCCCTCATTTGAAAGGGACAAAGGATGCTGCCAGGTTCAGGCATGAGGCATTCCCACACCTCAGGCATGGAAACATGTGCCTTTTGCACCCAAAAAAGAAAGAAAATAAAAACCAGTAAATCTCTGCTCCCATTTTTCTCACATGCCATGACTGAGCAGGAAGTATTTGATGATGAACTTGCTGCTCTGGCTGGTTCCCGTGGTTGTGTTTAAGCACTGGTTGGTATAAAAATACCTTAAAGAAATGGTATCCCCACTGCTCCCCCACCTATGAGATCCAGGAGTCGAAGGCAGCAGGAGTGCAGCAAGGAGCAGCCTGTTGGGCTCCATCCATCATCAGCAAAACTGTCAGCTCAGCTCCACCAGCAAAATCTTTATTACTGGTTATGATGCAGAAGGCAGGAACCACAGGGTCTGATTTCCTCACATCTGAGGCTGAGTTTGCAGAGGCAGCAGTTGGAGGGGAAATAATTTTGACTTCTCCCTGAGCCAATTTGATCTGGAAATTGTTGAGAGCAAATAAATATGGAATCCCACCGTGGCATTTCTGCAGTCACTCTCCAGCTACAACCACTTCTCTTTTTTCTCCTGAGCATCAGTGATTTGTATTTGGCACATGTAAAAAATCAGCTAATCTCCAAAGCCATGCCTGACTGATCAATTACACAACTAATACCTTTTCCAGAGGTCATCCTCAGAGATGAATAATCCCTTCCAAAATTTCCCAACCTGCAGCATGGGGAGATTTGTTATTTGGCTTTTTGCAGCTTTCCTGGAAAGGTCAGAGTGCCCCAGCCCACAGGAACACACAGCAGTGGATCCCAGGCCGTTCTCCAGGTGACCAATGACCTTTAGCAGCAAAGGCTGTTGCAATACAGGTGCTCTCTTTTTTTATTTCTCAAGAAAACAACTGTTAACTGACCCTGCACTTGTCTTTTTAGGTAAAGCTACCTGCACACACACACCAGCCCAGCAGATCCACCCCAGCCTGGCTCCTGCTCCTCAGCTCCAAAGGGCTTTCCCAGACAGCAACAGAGTGGGAGAGGCCACCAGGCTTCCAGCTCTAAACTCCATTTTTTTTAAGCAGGGAAGGTCCAGCAGAGCTGCCACTTTGCACACAGAACAGCCAGAAAAGCCATGGCACTGCCTCTTCTTCAGCTGAAGCACCAGGCAGCCCAGAGGTGGTGGGAAAGGATGGACACCAGCTCGGATTCCTGGCTGCAATTCCTCACACCCAAGGGTCCTGTGGAAAACAGAAAGTCTCTAGGCTGGGCATCACCTCTGGGCATCTTTGATCATGCACCAGTTTTTCCTCCTGGCTTTCATCTGGCAGGAAGATGGGGGGAAATATCAACAAATCCCATCCACATCCATCCTCCTCCCTGTTACAGAGGTGCTGACCTATGAGAATGGCCTGAGGGAAGGCAAAGAAAATAACAAAACTTCCAGCACAAGGACAGTTTGGGATTCATTTTAGCAAGCTACAGGACTGAAAGCTCTGGAGGAAGGAGGGAAAAGCCACTTGCAGCTCCTGCAAACACCTCAGCACAGCCATCACCTGCCCTGCTGGCATCTCACACCATCTGAGCAACATTTGCTAATCCAAAGGCTGTATCATCACTTCTTCCTTGAAATTCTTTTTCTTTCCTCCATCTGTTTCTTTTTATGCAGCATTTTGTCTTCTAACCTTCCTGGTTTGTTTTCCTCTTGTCTTTTTGATTAACAAAAAGAGACACACCTTATCTCTTCCCCAGGCTGCACCACCCTCCCTTGTTTTGCGTGTTCAGCCTCATATCTCAGCACCATATTTGTTTCTCTCTCTCTGAATAAATAGAAGTGTAGGCACTTTTAAGAAATAAGGGCTCTGTTTGAAGAGTAATTAGCTGTCAGCATAAAACTAATATTTATGGATTCTCATCCTTGAAAACTCTAACTCTGCTACCCAGCACTGATTATGGCTGTTAGAAACAGATGGGGCTGAATCCATACAGCTTGAAATAATGCTATATTTAAAAAATAATTAACTCCAAATGAAGGACTGAATGCCACTCGCTTCCCCCAAATTTGATTTTTCAATTTGATTTGTTTGCACAGAGTGGAAGCTGGGTTATTCCCGGGTGTGTCGTGCTCCCTGGCACACCTTGGAGGTGGGAATCTGCAGAGAGCCAGGCACACGTGAGGGCTGGGCACTGGAATATTCCAAACACCCTGCAGCAGGGAAGGATGCCTCAATCCCTCCTGGGATCATAAAGGAACCCAGCACCCCTGGGTGTGTTGTGTCTGGTTGCCTGGCAGAGGAATTGGAATTTTACCAGCGGTGCAGCCTTTGTTTTAGTGCCTGACAAAGATACCGGGAGGGGAGCTTTAAAAACCGTTTTTCAGATGCAGTTTGGAGAGGATGAAAGCCCTCAGTGGGTTATTCCCTGACTCGATTCTCTCTTCAACCCAGGGCAGCATCGTCACTGGATGCCTGCACCTCTGTGAGAGCACAGACCCAGGAAATTTACACTCTGCTTAATTAAATCTGTGCTTTTTACTTATTGGCACCTCTTCCCAGAGCAGAATTCCCTCCAAGTTGGTTATCCATCACGGCAAAGGATCCGACAGCCACAATCGAATCCCACACAAACCTGGTTAAGTGGGTCACAGCCCGCTCCGTGCTGCCTGTGAGGCTGCCAGGCTTTCCTGCACGGGCTGGGGGCACGGGGACAAACCCTCTGGCACCCCTGGACCCCCTCAGCAGGGCCACCCCAGCTCGGTGGGGTCACCTCCCAGCAGTGGGTGACAACTCCAGCCCCACAGGGATCTACAGGGACATCCTTGTCCCTGTCTCCATCCCCGTGGACCAGCCAAGTTCTGTCATCTCCCAGTTTTTGTGTAAATCTGACACCCCTCCAGGGATGGAGGCTCTTGCACAACCAAAGATATCTCCCACCAAGCAAGGCTTTTTTCCCCCTATAACCCTTTTTTTCCCCCCTAATAACCAAGCTGAAATGTCACTGATTTCAGTCACACCCCACCAGGCAGCCCCCACGTCTCTCTGGTGAGTGGAGGTGTGTGCTCAGTGACAGGGACCCTCCCTCAGAAAGGGACACCCCAATTCCTGCCACCCTCCTTGGCAAAAGGAGGGAGCTTGTGCGAGAAATGGGGGCGAGGATGGGGAGGTGAGGGGT
>NC_031791.1:871954-876254 GCF_001522545.3 Parus major
GGAGGAGGAGGAGGCTGAGGACGAGGAGGCGGAGGATGAAGAGGAGGCGGAGGCGGTGGCCCGGCGGGGTAGGAAGAGGCGCTTGAAACGGGAGGAATCGGGCAGGAGGAAGAGGGCCCCGAAGCAGAGCGTGAGCAGGCCCGAGAGGAAGAGCAGGAACAGGAACTTCTGCGGCAGCCGCAGCCCCAGCGCCGCCGGCCAGCCCGGCATGCCCGGCAGCTTCCGCAGCACCACCATGGGGCACCGGATCGCGGCCGCCGGGCGGGACCCGCCGCCACGCCGGGGACTGCCGCTGCCTCCTGCGGCGAAAGGCTCAGCGGGGCCCGCCTTGGGCACCACCGGCCGCCTTCACCGGGGACCGCACGTGGGAGGCTCCGGGCCGGGCGGAGCGGCGGCTCAGCGTCCCCCCTGCCGGCATGAAGGCGGCGGCGAGCGCATCCCGCCGGGGCCGGGCGGCGAGCGGCTGGGCTGGGCTGGGCTGCTCCCGGTGCGGGCTCCCGGCCGGACGGTGCTCCGGAGCTGGCTCAGGCAGCGGCGCCGGGGCGGTGCGAGCCCGTCTCTCTAGGCGGCGGTGGGTTCATGCTGCAGCATTTCTGCGGGGCGGGGGGAGACAAGAACGTGGTCAGTCAACACCGCCAAGGATGCGGCCGGCGAGACGAGCCTTTGTCCCCGGCCGGTCCCCCACCCTCCAGCGGCACTAGTTCGGTTCCCTCTGTCCGGACTTGGCACCAACTCTCCGGTGTGCGAGCAGCTCCCAGCTCTGCACCATCTCCCCTCCAGCGCCGGGATGCCGGGCTCTGCTGGCGGGGGACAGGAGGGAGAACCCCGGCAGGGACGAGGCGCTCTGGGACACCCCAAGAGGGGCAGGGTGCCCTGGGACAGCGCAGCCAGGGACGAGGCTGCTCCGCTCCTCTGCCGGGAGCTGCCGGGCTGGGGACGATGGGGCTGCAAACCAGCCATGCGGAAAGCTCGGCTCGGGCTGAGCTTCTTGAGGCACAAAAATAGTCATTAAAAAAAAAAAAAAAAAAAGCTAAATCAACGGGTTTTGGTTTTGCCTAATAGATCCCGGAAAATCTCTCCCAAATCTCTGCCTGCTGGAGTTATCCATACCCCCACACGAATCCTCTCCTTGCGGAAGAGACAGAGCTCAACTTTCAGACCCCGCAAGGCAGGAGGGCACGGCTCAAACCCCGACGTGCGACCCCCAAATCTCCCCTTCTCCTGCGGGCAGGGCAGCGCTGCCCCCGAGCGCCCTCACACCCGCTGGGGCGGACGCTCTCCTACCCCCAGCGCTGTTTACTCACCCCTCTGACAAATCCAAGCCTCTCTGGCTCCTACAGCGAGCAAAATCTTCTCAGTGCTGCCCGCTCATCCCAAAAGCGACAGCCCCTCGCTGCTGCCAGCGCTCACGGGTGCCCGCTCAATTAGGAGAGGGAAGATGCTGCGCTCCCCAGGGGACAGCTCCTCTCCCGGCCCATCCGAGCGTGCAGGAGAGAAGCGCTTAACTGCCCCGAGCTCCTTGCAAGGCTGCGGTTTTGCCCTCCCCCGTGCCGGGCGCGGGGACCGGCGGGGCAGCGCTGCCCGGTGCCCTCACGGAGCCCCGCCCGCGCCGCCGCTCACTGCGACAGCGCCCGGCCCCGCCCCCGCCGCGCCCCCGCCGCGCCCCCTCCCGCCAACGGTCACTCCGCCGCCGCGCCAGCCAATCAGCGCGCACGGCTCTGCCCGCCCTCGCTCGCTATTGGCTGGTTGTCCCCGCCTGGGATCGCCCATTGGCTGCTGCCCGCGCCAGGGAAGCCGCGGGCGCCGCCCCCTTGTTTACCACAGTTGCCCGGCTCGAGCTCGAGGAGGGATGGCCCCGCCCCTTTTCTCCAGTCATCGCCTCTCATTGGCTGCGAGGGACGCCCCGTCCGCGCTGTGATTGGCGGAGGGGGGGCGCCGCTACTTTAAAAAGGGGCTGCGGGCACGCGACGGCTGCAGAGGCTGTGAGGGTTCGGCGGGTGAGGGGGAGCTGCTGGCGCCGTTTCCGAGCCTCACGCACCGTGAGGACTCTGAGGGACCGATTTACCCGCACATCCCCCACGAGGAGCTCGGTACCCTGCGGGTGCCACGGCCTTGGGGCACCGCCTCGCTGCCTGGCACGAAGGGAGGGGCTGTATAAACCTTTTCTGGTTTATACAAGCCCACGTTCAAGTGCCATGAAACGCTTCCTAATCCCAAATCGTTAAATCCACACCTTAACCTTCAATGTATCACCCGGTAAATTTGAGTGACCCTGTAAGTTAATACTGTACCATAGGGGAAGGTGATGAATTAGAGTTTCTGCTCATAAATATTACAAAAAACACCCTCAAGCCTGCAGAATTAGCAGTGAAAAGGAGGAAAGGGCATCACCCACACCCGGAGGCATCTGAAACCCCTCAGGAATAACTGGATGGGTGGAAGGGGCAGGATGAGGCTCTCGGGAAAGGATAAACACAGCCACCAGAGAATGGCTGTGACTAAACTTGGAAGAGCTAAAAGGGAACATTTTGTAGGCTGGAAAGGAGCCGGAGCTGAGAGGAAAGAAATCATCTGTGGTTTGTGTTTGCCTGGCTCAGTGTGTGCCTGCTGCACAATAACCAGCACCGCGGGGGACAAATACCTGAGCTGATTGCTGGGGCTGCTGCGGCCCCCACGCTCCCCCCTGAGAACCAGAGACACAACTAATATTGTCATTTTCCTCTGAAAACTGCTTTAAGGGCTGGAAGGGATCGTGGAGCTGCCTTTGACCCCAGGCCGCCCATCGTCCTACTTCACCTTCCCCACAGCTCCACAACTGCAGGTTTAGTTCAAATAAACCCAAAAAATCCCCCAAGTTTTCACCTCCAGTGGCTGCCCGGCGGACCTTGAAGGTGGCTGCCCTCAGAGGAGGATTTGCATCTCGATGATTTGGGTTTGCCATCGTTCTTTCCGCCGTGGTTGAAGGCAGGGCCTGCCGAGCGTGAGGGAGCTGCGGGCGCCACGGCCTGGGCCGTGCTCCGTGAGGAAGAGGAGGGAGGGATGGAGCTGCTCCTCCTCAGCAGGTTCCTCACAGTTTGTTTTTGGTTGTGCTCAGGATGAGGACAGAGCCCTGCCAGCCCTGGTACTTTGGGCACAGATGGATTTTGGCAGCGTTTCTACCTCAGGGACCGGCACCGGCCAGAGACCATCGCTCCCTGAGCTTCCCCTGAGCTCAGACTGAACAGAAATAATCCTTCACCTTCCTCAAATCTCCTCTCCCCTCTGGGGAAACCTCACACAGCAGGTAAGGCTGCATTTTGTCTCATCCTTATTGTTAAAAAAAGAAACCCAAACCAACCAAAAAAGCCCCACCAAACCAAATCTCTCTGCTCTTCCAGTGCTGGTCCCTTGATCTTCTTAGGGAAGTCCCCAGGATGGGGAAGGTCGGACTAAGAGGATTTGGGGGCATCAAGGAGGATAATATATAAAAATCGACAGCAGAGAGCAAACCAGAGGGATGATAAAATAGACAATTCTGAGCAAACCAAAGGGCTACGCCTCGCTCCTCATTCCAGGCAGCTCTGGTGGAAAAGTTGGAGGCTTATCTTTTAATTAAGTTAAATTAGGAAATCTTTTTTGTTTTGCTTTGTGTTTTAGCATAGCATTGTCTTGGAGGTAAAAGCTTGGAAATGGAAGGTTTTCCAGATTAGGTTAAATTAAGATATTATGCTTCTTAAAGAAGACAAAGCGTTGTCTTCAAGGTAAATGTTTAATTGCATTTTAAAAACAATTTTGTCTGTGCAATAATAAGACAGAGCCCAGCTCTGCTCGTGACTGCAGTTCCAGATGGAAGCAAAATAAATTGAGAAATTGTTGTTGAAGGAGTTAGGAGGCAGAGTGTAATTACTGGGGAAATGGGGGTCCTGCTGCATTATGATTCTTGGTTTTTTTAGCAGCTCTGGAAGAAATAATTTAGAGAAAATTACTTTTTTTTTTTTTTTAATGGGCATAAGAAAAATAGAATTTAATATCCACCTTTCTGTGAGGAAACAAAGCACAGAGTGAGAGATAACACTCAGGGCAAAGGAGTTTGGCCCAATTGTTGCACTGGAGTCTCCAGACTATCTTTTAAAGAGCCTTGATGTTATTTCCTCTCTTGGAGCAGGAAACTGGTTCAGTGCTGGATCAGAGCTCCAGAAAAGCCTCTCTGGCTCCCAGGATTGCTCCAGCTGGGATTTTTGGGCATCAGAGCCACGAAAGGATGGAGCAGGCAGATGGGAGAGAGGCTCAGGGGCAGAGCCAAGCCAGAGAGGGGATGGGG
>NC_031791.1:876882-885609 GCF_001522545.3 Parus major
CCGTGAGAGGGAAGGGATACCCTCCCTCCCCGGGCCAAGCACGGCGCTGGCAGAACAGAGCTGGAACATTTCTGGCACTCCCCAGGGCCCTGGAGCCCGATTTGAGGCTGGATCCTGGCCCTTCCTCACCTTCCTCACCTCCCAGGCTGCTGTTATTCAATGTATCGAGCCCACCGCAGCTGCCCCTGGTTTATCTGCTTGGGATCAGATCGGGACAAACCCCGACATTTAAACCTGGCTGGGCCATTCTGCAAACAGCAGCCCTAAAACTCCGAGCGGGGAGAACGAACAAAACAATCCCCGATGGCCTGGAATGACTCAGGACAGGAGAAATCTCTGTGCTATCGATTGTTTTAAGGCTGTAGAAATCCAGAGCAGAGGGCAGGAGGCTGCGGAGGAGCCCGGCTAATTAAGGATGCTCGTTATCTGGACATGGATTGCAGCGCTGCTCAGGTATTTAAGGAGCAGGAATGGAGGGCCAGGAGAGCCCGGCAGATTAAACCGAGTGCTGGGGGATTGTTCCAGCCAAACAGCCCAAAGGATGAATTGTGTAGGCTGGAAAGGAGCTGGAGCTGCGAGGAAAGAAATGATCTGCACATTGTGACCTGTGCAGGGAGGGTGGAGAAGCCAGAGGGGTTCAGCCAGCACAGCTGGGGCAGCACCAGGTGTGGGAAAACTGATGGAGAAAGAGGGAAAGGATAAAGGTGAAGAAAATCTGCTCCAAAGAGCACCTTTCTCCTCCTTCAAATGATCCCCTCAGCATCTCTTGACCATCCTGCGTTGCCAAGGAGGAATTTTGCAGGCTGGAAGTGGCAGAAATGGATAAACTGGAAGTGGGGCTTGCCCTGATTTCATTTAGAGAATTTCAATGAGCTAAACCTGCAAAAAAAGGGGTTTCTAAGCCCCCTCTGTGGCTGTCAGGAGTGAATGGACAGAGCAGAGAAAGCAGCTGCCTCACCTAAAGCTACAGAAATGCTGCAGCCACATCCAGACCACACAAAATGGGGATATTTGGTCCCCCAAAGCTCTGAATTCAGGGGCATCATCACACACTGATCTGCAGGTCTGGCTGCTTTGCTCTTAACTCCACATTCCTACATTAAAAATAATAATTATCTGAATGAAGAGTCACACTCAGGGATGCACAGAAGCCTTGCTGAGAATCCCACCAGTCCTCTGCAGGCAGGAGAGAGACAATGTAAACCCCATCACCTCAGCCAGACTCATGTTCTGTCCCAGGAGAGGGGGAAAAAACCCATTCACATCTGAGATAAAACCTGTTCTGAGTCCCTCACACCAGAATTGTGTAGGAACAAGCTCTCACAAGAGGAGGAATCTTGTTTAATTAAGGTAAATGTCTACATCTCAGCAATCTTCCCTCCTGCATGCCAAGGAAAATATCAAAGACGCTGAAAAATGGTACAAAAGCAGAAACACAACATAAGGTGCATGGAGGAGAGAGCAGGAACATTCCTAGTTTATTACTTTCCTGTAACACCAGGTGACTAATGGAGCAGGCTGCAGCTTTTTTTTTCCTGTTTTTTTCATTAAAATCAGCATCACCAGAACTCCTGTGCTCCATTTTGCCCTGCTTAAATAAGGAGAGGGCCAGAGGAACGCCGTGAATTTGCTCCTGTGAATGTGGAGCAACAGCCTATTTTAGATGGCTTCAGAAACAAGATCCCAAGTGGGAAAGGTCTAAGAATAATTTTCAGCCTAAAACTTCACCTGTCAGGCAGAGCAGACCCCAAGATAAGTCAGGGAGGAGGAAAACAAATCCAGCTTTTCCCTGGGTGCCCATCTCCCCCTGTGGGGCCAAACCCCTCCAGCTGTGCTCTGAAAGCACTGGAAAAAACACTGAAATAAGCACTGAAATAAACACTGAAATAAACACTGAAATAAGGAGAGGGTTCTCTACAGCCCAAAATAACTTTCCAGTCACCTTGAGGGTGAAGTTCATCTGTCCTGACCTGAGGAACGGGTCCCTCCCGACCTGCCTGGGATGAATCACTGTCTGCACTAAATTTAAGCAGAGCCTGGGGAGGTCAGCACTGAATTGTTGTCATTTTTGTCCCACGCTGCTGGTGTCACACAGCCACAGCCTCCTCTCACCCTGGAGTTTGCTCTCCCAGTCCCACCCAGGAGCTGGTTGTGCTCCTTGAGTGGTCACACAGCCCCTGCTGCTGCTGGGAGAGGGGTTTTGATCCTCCAGCTCCGTTCAGATTTTCCTCAGTGGCCTCTCAATTTGTCCTGGGTCAGTAGAAAATGGAATAATTTTATTCTGCTGGTGTGAGCCAGGGAAATGTTTTTCCTTCCTGGTGTCTCTGTGGTGCTGGCTCAGACTCATCACTCCACAAAATGACAAATCTCCTACGGGCACCCACAGATTCCATCTTTCCTTTTTTTACTCCTTTAAAACTGCAGGGCAATGCTTAATCCACAGGGAAAAAACCCCAAAATTCTCTTCCTTGGAGCCTCACCCAGGAGATGTTTGTGCTGCTGGAGCTCTCAGGTTTTAGTGCTGTGTCCCAGGGGCTGCTCCAGCCATGCAGGCTGAATACAGATGGAAAAGGCTCTGCCCAGGTGGCCAGGCTGGAACGAAAAGAAAAACAAAAAAGAAAACGGGAGCTGGGGAAAACAACAATTATAGGATTGTAAAAATACCTGCCAGGTATCAGGAATGTGAGAGAGAGGGGGATGGAGGAGTGCTGGGGGAAGGGAATTAATGTCTCAGGGCTGTGTCCTTCAGTCCTGGCTTGGGGAAGGAATAAAAAACCCCAAAATTTCTCGGTGAGAGCCGAGGGGACACACGGTCCAGCAGTGGAGCAATGCCAACCCCCCAGCACTGATTTTCTCCCAGGTTAGGGGCTCTTTGAAGCCACTCAGGACAGGCTGATCTCCCGTGGGACACGAGGAACCTGCAGGATGAGGGGAGGGAGGCTGGAATTGCTCGTTTTGAGCTGCCTGGGAGGGAGGAGCGAGGTCAGCTCTGCACATCTGAGGTTGGGGCTTTGTGTCAGATCCCACTGATCCCTCAGGGCCGTGGGGCACACAGGGGGTGGATTTGGGACTCCTCAGCTGTGGGATGGATGGAGCTGCAGCATCCAGGAGCATCCCAAAGCCTGGGAGATGCCTGCAGAGCCCAGGGAAGCGCCGTGTGCGTGGCCCGAGGCAAACCCAGCTCAGCCTTTAAAGCCTCGCAGCTTCCAGAGCCTTCCCCCTAAACTTGCTCAGGGCTCTTTCCATTTCATCCTGCAGCAGCCCAGTGCTGGCTCTGAGCTGCCAGGGATGAAACAGGAGGAACCTCAGCCTGCAAACATCCCTTGCTGAGACTCCTGGAGACAGCAGGACAAGCCAGGGCTGCTGATGGAGCGGCTGGTGGCACTTGGGTCACACCGAGGGGACTCAGCTCCTGGGACAGCTGCCACCTCCTCGCTCCTCAAAAAGAGTTTTGCACCTGCTAGATCAAACTTTGTGAGGATGAGAGGGAATACAGTGCAGTGCCAGGGCTGGAGAGGCCTTTCAGAGAGAGGAAATGATCTTTTAAGAACACTTTTGAGAGCTGTGTGTGGCCTGGTGGCTCGGGTGACGTCTCAGAGCCGTGTGAGGAAAGGCAGAGCAGAATGTTCTCACCACAGCCAGGAGCTCCTCTCCTCTCCAGACACTGTGGGATGGCTCCAGCACCTCCCTGAGATGGCCCCAAGCAGATAAACCCCAGGCTCATCAGGGCAGGTGCCTTGAAACGGGCATTGGAAGGAGATTTTCTCCCTCAGAGCCAGCTGAGGAAAGGCAGAGCAGATGCCCAGAATGTTCTCACCACAGCCAGGAGCTCCTCTCCTCTCCAGACACTGTGGGATGGCTCCAGCACCTCCCTGAGATGGCCCAAAGCAGATAAACCCCAGGCTCATCAGGGCAGGTGCCTTGCAATGGGCATTGGAAAGAGATTTTCTCTCTCAGAACCGCGGTGGGAGGCAGGGGATGCTCAGCCTGGACATTTCCCAGCCCTGGCCCAGCCTGTGGCTCCTCCTGAGGCTCTGAAGAACAAAGAGAAGGATTCAGTGACATTTCACCGAGGCTGGCAGAGCTGGGGGGTGACTCCAGCTCTCCTGCCTGCCCCAGGAGCTCTCCCAGCACATTCCATGAGCCAGAGCAGCTGGAAACACCAAGAGGAGCCCACAGAGTGACCCAGATTCTCACAGACCTTCCCCAATTCCATCCTGGTGTCCACCATCAGCGTGTTTAACCAGCATGAAGAGACAAAGCCCAGCCTCTCACGTCCCCTAAAAGCCAAGCACGGGCTCTTTTCACACACAAACACATTTTACCCCCCAAACTCTCACAGATCCTCAAACATAAACGTGAAAGGATCAAACCTGGCCCCGTCCCACAGGTGACAAATCCTCTCCAGAGCCTGTGGATGGAGCTTTGGGGTTTATTTGGTTCCTGGGAGAGGTGGGAAGGTGGATTTGGTCTCCAGCTGTGGAGGGGGAGACCTGAGCTGATGTGGAGCAGCTGGGAGGGAGCTGAGCCAGGGCAGGGAGAGCCCCAGCTCCGAGTTTCGGTGTGATCCATGCCCAGGAAATATTCCTGACTCCAGCTGCACCACGGAGCTCTGCCAGAGCCACTTGGATCATCCTCTGCCTCATGCAGCAACCACGAAATGACAGGTTCCTGTTTCAGGCTCTTTATTAGAGGGTGATTTCACGGGAGCTGTGATTTTCAAACCCGAGCAGGATCTGCAGGTCCAGCAGAATTTTTGCATCGTTCTCATCCCTCTCCAACCACCCACCTGCTGTGCTCTGTTTTTAAGTCTCACCTGAAGCCAGGCTGATCTGGAAGCGGCTGACAGAAGATTCACCTGGCCCCTGGCACTGCCTCACTCCGTTCCCAAAAGCTGCAGCCTCCCCCAGCCTTCCTCACAAACCAAACCACCCCAAGAATTTCACATTTCCCCGGTTTTTAACATTTCCCTTTGGGCTGGCCGAGCCCCAGCCGCTCCTCTGCACATCAGCTCTTGTTCTGGGATGAATCCAGTGATATTCAGAAATATTTCATGTGTTTTCAGGCTGCCTCGTTGCCCTGTGCACACAGATCCACGTGAATGGTGCGGGGCAGGACCCCGGGAACAGGAAAATTCAAATCAAAGTGGGAATCAAAGGCAAATCCCTGCTGCTCCTGACCATGCCAGGATCTGCCTGGGCTCAGGATCCTGTTCCTACACACAGGACACTGATTAAAGCTCTGCTCTTCCCCTCAGCTGGCCAGGACAGGCTGCAAACACAGCTCAGTGTCATCATTCCACTGCCAATAACACATGAGCTCGGAGGAAGCCTCTCAGCTCCAGCTTTTTATATCCAAACTCTTCCTGGCTGAGCAATCTCAACCTGCTATTGATCCAGATGACGCATTTGATTCCTATAATTGAGATTGGAATTAAAAAAAAGGAAAGAAAAAGAAGCCTTTCTATTTCTTGCAGCGAGTTTGTTTCTCACGTTTGACAGCTCGGAGCGTGCAGCACTCGGGCTTTTGTCGTGATTGAAGTGAAGGAATTTTTTAAAGCTGTTTCAGCCCAAAAGTCACTGAGGATGGAAGAAAAATATCTGGGTGTTCTCTCAGCCATGGGCTGTGGAAGCTCAGGCAGCTGCTGAAGTCGTTTTTTGGGGGATCATGGAATGGTTTGGGTGGGAAGGGAACTAAAAATCACCTCGTTCCTGGGACACCTTCCCCCATCCTGGGACACTCCAGGGGCCTCCCCACCCTCCCAGGGAAGGATTTCTCCCTAATATTTCATCTAATCCCCCTCGCTCTGAGCTTTAACCCATTCCCCCTTGTCCTGCCAAGCAGGAATTTGGAAATAATAAACCAGAATTAAACCCGTGGCCAGCTGGGAATCAAACAAAGATGTTCCTCAGGGGATCAGAGATCTTCCCTTGCTGCTTTCCCTGCTCCCAGAGAATTTCCAGGAGCTGAGCTGGACACAAATCCACATGGAATAACCAGCAACTCCAAGGAAAAAGTCTGATTAGAGATCAAACCTGCAGCTCCTCCTCTCTGGGTAGCAAATTGAGCCAGCACTTATTCACTTTAGATCTTTTTGCAGGTGATGGAGAAAGTGCTGTGTATTCACTTGTTTATTTGCAAAAAAAAAAAAAGGATTTAAAAAAAAAAAAGTCTATTAAAACCCTGCACCTCTGGGACTGCCTTTGAAAGGAGTGTGATGTGACTCCAGCAGAGAAGTGATCAGCCTGCAATAATTTAGATGTTCCTGTTGCTATGGATACTTTCTTTAAGTGAAGCATACCATTATCATTTAAATTTCCAATAACTCACAAAAAAAAAGGGAAAGACAGCACGTTAAAAGTAATAAAAAATGCCAGAGACGCAATTGTTTTATTCCTTGCTGTCAGTTGTGCTGGAGAAGTGACAGAAGTGCCACCTTGGAGCAGATTTAGGACTTTTACACAATTGATTCCATTAATTAGACCTGGGGGTGGTGGCTGGGATCCAGGCAGTGGCCCAGTGACACTGGGAGTGAGGATGTGACACTGGGAGTGGCTCAGTGACACTGGGAGGTGACACTGGGAGTGAGGATGTGACACTGAGAGCGCTGGGAGTGGCCCAGTGACACTGGGAGGTGACACTGGGAGCTGGGATGTCACACTGGGAGCTGGGAGGTGACACTGGGATAGGGGAGGTGACACTGGGATGTGACACTGGGATAGGGGAGGTGACACTGGCAGCGAGGATGTGACACTGAGAGCACTGGGAGTGGCCCAGTGACACTGGGAGGTGACACTGGGAGTGGCTCAGTGACACTGGGATGTGACGCTGGGAGCTGGGATGTGACACTGAGATAGGGGAGGTGACACTGGGATGTGACACTGGGATGGGGAGGTGACACTGGCAGTGGCTCAGTGACACTGGGAGTGGCTCAGTGACACTGGGATGTGACACTGGGAGTGGTTCAGTGACACTGGGATGTGACACTGGGAGCATTGGGAATGGGGATGTGACACTGGGATAGGGGAGGTGACACTGGGAGTGGCTCAGTGACACTGGGATGTGACACTGGGAGTGGCTCAGTGACACTGGGATGTGACACTGGGAGCACTGGGAGTGGCTCAGTGACACTGGGAGCAGGGATGTCACACTGGGAGTGGCTCAGTGACACTGGGATGTGACACTGGGAGCTGGGAGGTGACACTGGGAGCACTGGGAGGTGACACTGGGAGCACTGGGAGGTGACACTGGGAGCACTGGGAAGGAGGAGGGCTCGGAGCTCACCCAAGCCATGCCCAGCAGCGCCTTTGGGGCTGTTCCAGCAGCGCCTTTGGGGCTGTTCCAGCAGCACCAGCGCAGGCAGATGGAAACACAGACACACAAAGAGCTGCAGAGAATCCTCAGGCAGGATTTGAAACCAAAACCTTCGCCTGGAGTGGGATGGGAGCAGCTGAGACAGAAACTGCGGCTGGCAGGGAACGTCAGGAGGAGTCTGCTGTGGAGGCTGGAGTGTTTGCTGAGGAAGGAACTGCTGATGGTGAGGGCTGGAAAGGTGGAAAAAAAACCCTCTTGGAGGCAGAAAGTGAGAGATGTGGAGTTTGCAGAGTCTGGTTAGGAGGGAGAGGAAGGAGAATCCCCCGTGCTCTGAAACCAAAACTGTGCTGGTGAAAGTTTGGGACAAAGGAGGGGTTTGGGGAATGATTTGGTGTTTAAATCCTGCTTTTGTCACCTGCTGGCTCTGCAGGCAGCAGAGGCCCTGCAGCTCCATCCCAGCAAGGCTCTTCCCACCCCTCTCCCTCAGCCAGGACAGGAATCTTCCCCTGAGCCTGTGGCCTTTAAAGCTGAGTTTTCAAATCCATCTTTTCCCCTCCTCAGCTCCCTGGTGGTGCAGAGGGAAGGGGTGGCACAGGAACCCAAAGGGATTTCTCCAGGTGCAGGATCTGCAGGGGGTTGAGCAGCCAGGGCTCTGCTGGGCTCTCTCCATCCACAAAGCAACTGCACAAATTCAGCTGCCCCCAGATAAAAGACTCAGAACTGCCAGTGAAGAGGTTTGGGGGGGTTTTGATGTCGCTCTTTACATGCAGGTGAGCCTGGAGCACCGAATTCCCTCTTCTCCCCCTTCACCAGCCTCAGCTGGAGGCCAAAGCAGCACCCAGGGCCAGGAGCTGCATCCCTGTGTGCATCCCCTGGGAGCAGAGCCCAGCTCAGCTCTCCTGGAATCGCCTCCCCAGGACATTTCTGATCTCATCCTGCCACACATCGGGGCCAGGCAGAGCCCAGCCACCCACAGACACAAATTAAGGGAAATAATTGCCTTTAATGCCACACATTAAAGGGAAAATAAAGGGAAAATAAAGTCACCCAGCACAGAGGCTCCAAAAACCGGCAGAGTTTTTATTCCCCTCAGTACAGAATATTCTTTACAGGGTCAAAACAAACAAAACCCCACTCTAGACACGCACAGATAGTGTTGTGGATTTCAGGATCTGCTGCTGGAGCCTCTAGGGAAGGAGAGAGGGCAATGCACAGAGAAAGCCTCACACCCCATCCCAGTTTCCTGCGGAGATCAGACTTCCCTGGGGGCTACAACCACTGCTGGGCTTCTGCAGCACGAGCTCTGCTGGCTCCTACCAGCCCAGGAGGCTGCTGCTGCACTCAGCATCCAGGGAATCCTGGGCACAGCCATCCTGAGATAGAAAACTGCTTAAAACTGCTTTAAAACTGCTT
>NC_031791.1:886329-892788 GCF_001522545.3 Parus major
TTAAAACGCTTTAAACCGCTTTAAACTGCTTTAAAACTGCTTTTAAACGCTTTGAACCTGCTTAAAACTGCTTTAAAACGCTTTAAACTGCTTTAAACCTGCTTTAAACAGGACTTTGCAGGATCCACAGAGCACAGATGAGTCAGCTCCAGAGTCCTCCACACCTTCTCACACTCACACTTGGGGTGGGGGGAAAAAAGAGATCTCAAATCTTGTTCAGAGTCACTCAGCTGCTTCCTACGGAATTCTTACAGCTGACAGAGAGGGGTTTTAACCTCCCTGCGAGCAGTTTTAAGGGAGTTCTAAAAGAGCAGTCTGGGGAACGAATTAGTGCTTCAAACCCAAGTCACAAATCTATAAAACAGATTAGTACACTTCATGTAAGGCCACAAACACTGCGAGGTGTCAGCGCGACTCTTCAGGATCATTAAAATTAAGCTTTTAATTAGCAGCAGCTTTACACCTCCACTGATTCTCAGTTCCAGGGGTAGATGGAGCTTCCTGAGCCCCCTGGGAGGTGGCGGGGACAAGGGCTGGGCACAGCCAGGTCTCGCTCCTGCCCATCCCATCCCATCCCATGGATCCCATCCCATCCCATCCCATTGATCCCATCCCATGGATCCCATTGATCCCATCCCATCCCATCCCATTGATCCCATCCCATGGATCCCATTGATCCCATCCCATGGATCCCATCCCATCCCATCCCATGGATCCCATCCCATCCCATGGATCCCATCCCATCCCATGGATCCCATCCCATCCCATGGATCCCATCCCATCCCATCCCATGGATCCCATCCCATCCCATTGATCCCATCCCATCCCATGGATCCCATCCCATCCCATGGATCCCATCCCATCCCATCCCCTGAGCAACAACCCCAGAACAAGTCCTGGGTGGCCAAACCCAGCGGCTCAGGCTGGGAACAGGATGTGTGGCCCTCCCAAGCTGCCCTTCCCAGCAGAATTCAGCAAAACAAATCCTTCCTCCCTGCTGCTTTTGCTTTTAAAGGTGAGGGGGAGCTTTAGGATCCGGAGTCGCGCCGGAGGTGAGGGCTCAGCTCGGAGCCACAGCTGCAGCATGGCAAGGGTGGGCTCTTTTTTGGGTGAAATTGCTTCTGAAGAGAAGCTCCAGGCACTGCTTACCTTGACAATTCGGACCATTGCTTTCAGTTCAAGTTTTTAAAGTGCAAAACTTCGTAGAGTCTTTGGGTTAAAAAAGCATCAATTCCCGCAGGGCGACCGGCAGCCGTGAGAGTGCCCCAGACACTCACACAACAGCTCCAGCTCTGCTCCCTCTTCCATTTCACACTGGCAGCAGCTGCTGCAAATCCCCTCCCTGCCCAGGCAGGTGATGTGTTCTTCCAGAGCCCTGGATTTCGTCCCAGCCCTCGGGTGGGGGATGCTGAGAGGGGCTGTGCTGGTGCCCGGGCTGTTTGCAGGAGGAGCAGGCGCTGCTGCAGCTCCCCCCTGGTTCTCCCCACACCTCCCAGCAGCACTGTAAACTGTGAATAAATACCTCCAGGGGCATCTCGTGCTTTCCCTAAGAGCAAGGTATAAAAATCCGTGTTAGGTTTCTGAAGCTTTGGTCTAAGCTGGGCTGTGACATCCTCTGAGCTGCTCCGGAGCCCTTGGAAGGTTCCCTGCTTCCAGCAGGATCCAGGCCACGGCCTCGGGGGGCTCCTCCTCTCTCAGAACATGAACAGATCGTCCTTCTCTGCCGTGCCGGGGTCGATTTTGTTCCAGTCCACAGGGGACAGAGTCTCTGCACTCTGGATGTCCTGAGCAGTCAGCCCCGTGTCCAGGACCTGGGGGTTTGTCCTGGACTGGGCCAGCCTGGGGGGACACAACACGGAGTGAAACGCGGTCCCTGCTGTTCCCCAGCCCAAACCCCCTCGGGAACACTCAGGAAGGGCCAAAAGGCAACGGGGGGAGCTGGCACAGGACACCCACAGCACTCCCCAGCCTGCTCAGCCTTGCTGCTGGCTTCTCCCGGCATTTCCCCTGCAGGCACACCAGGAATGTGCCAGGCTGGGGAGAGCAGCGCTCTCCTCCCCGGAGCCAGCCCAGAAACTGCCCCCAGCCCCAGAACAGGGACTGTCCCTGCCCCAGCACAGCCCCAGCTGATGTTTAACAGCCCCAGATGATGTTCAGCAGCCCCAGTTGATGTTTAACAGCCCCAGCTGATGTTCAGCAGCCCCAGCTGATGCTCAGCAGCCCCAGAATCGGCCTTTTCATCCCAAATGTCACACAAAACCCGAGCAGCCCCGGGGTTGTTGCTGTGTGAGACATTTGGGGTTTCGTCCAGGAGGAGCCACAAGGTCAAAAAGAGCCTGAGAAAAGGCCCAGTTTTGGATAAAGAATAGAAAGGTGCAGCTGTGATGATGTGGCAGGGATGGATCTGGGAGCAGCCCAAACTCTGAGTCAGCAGGGGCTGAGGGTGGTGGAGCAGAGCAGAACAAAGCCCCAGAGCAGCCCCAAAACAGCCCCAGAGCAGCCCCAGAGCAGCCCCAAAACAGCCCCAAAGCAGCCCCAGAGCAGCCCCAGAGCAGCCCCAGAGCAGCCCCAGAGCAGCCCCAGAGCAGGACATAAATCAGCCCCTGGGACGAGGCTGTGGGGAAGGGGAAGCTGTAAAATCATCCCTGAGAGCCAAACAGCACCCCAAAGGCTGAGCAGGAGCTGCTGCAAACCCTTCTCCTGCCTCTCTCCCTCCTCCAGCACCTCCCAGCCCCAGGGGGAGGAAGAGGAGGAGGAAGAGGAGGAGGAAGAGGAGGATGGGACCCATGTAAACCACACCAACCCTGCCAGGAAAACCCTCCCAAAAGGAAATGGGTTTGTTTGGCTTTGCTCAGCAGCACGGGCAGGGAAGCCTTCAATTTGGAGTGGAAAAAGGAATAAACCCCAGGAATAAACCCCACACCCCCTGAATTCCTGGGCTGGGGAAGAGCAAAGCCCCCAGTGCCAGAAGCTGAAAAAGCCTCGGTGAGTGGGAGCAGACACAGCAACTGCTCTGGGAATTAAATTCCCTCTCACACACAGCCTCTCTCCATCCTTAAAAGGTTGTCAAAATATTTGGCTTATCAGGCAGCCTTAAAGCCTATCTTTCAATTACCAGCCCAGGCACTGATGGGGCAGCTGCCTAGGTCAGATCACGGCCCTGATTAGATTAAGGAGCATTATTAAAAGCTCAGCCACCAGCCAAGTCTCTGGGGCTGCTCCCCGTGCTGAACTCGTGAAGGGAGTTATGAGAATTACCTTGAAAACGCCTCGTCGAGACCATCATCCATTTCCTTTGTTAAGAGATAAAAAGAGAGACAAGTAGTTGCTAAGAGAACTGCACAAAAGTGTGTTTAGAGAGCTGGATCTGCGCTCAGACAGAAAAATATCGCTGCCTGTTGGCTTCAGTGGGCTCCTCTGCAATCTGCCCCAGCTCCAGGGGAAAGGTTGAACTCCAGGCTTGGCCCTTTCCCTCCATCCCTGCTCCCAGGAGAGGGAGATCAGCAGTCCCTGGGGCTTTTCTGCACCAGGACCACGGAGGGCAGCCCTGCACTGGCACAGTAAAAGCAGCTCTGGGCCCCTGTGGCTCTGCTCTGCTCCCAGGAAAACCCTGGAGCTGCTTGGGAGAAAGGTTTTCCATGCTCTGTGCGAGGGCTGCTCCCAAAATCCTGTGATGCACTTACAGACTTAATGCAATTAATAAATGAAGTATGAAAACTCTGTAAGCAGGGAAGGATTGGAGATTGCTGATAAGCCCCCAGGATTTGATTTAGCCTTCGAGCTGATCTTCAGGTTTAACCCAAAAGCCTCAGGCTCAAGGAGTGGGCTCCAGGCAAAGGCAATCCCTTCATTCCTGATCCTCAATTCCCCAAAACCCAGCAGGCAGGGGGAAAAGGCAATCCCTTCATTCCTGATCCTCAATTCCCCAAAACCCAGCAGGCAGGGGGAAAAGGCAATCCCTTCATTCCTGATCCTCAATTCCCCAAAACCCAGCAGGCAGGGGGAAAAGGCAATCCCTTCATTCCTGATCCTCAATTCCCCAAAACCCAGCAGGCAGGGGCTGTGACCCCAGAGAAAAGTGGGGCTTCATGGGTCTGTGGTCAGAAAACCATGGAATGGTTTGGGTGGGAAACCTTAAATCCCACCTCCAGTGCTCCAGCCTGGCCTTGGGCACTGCCAGGGATCCAGGGGCAGCCAAATCCTCTCTGGGCACCCTGTGCCAGGCCCTGCCCGCCCTCCCAGGGAGGAATTCCTTCCCAAAATCCCAGCTAACCCCACCCTCTTCCAGCCTGAAGAGCAGCAGGCCAGGGAGAGGCTCCCTGGTGGATGCACACCCAGGGCTGCATCATCACTCTTCCATCACAGACTCATGAAATAATTAAGCCACAGGACTGAGGACGTTTCCAAGAAGCCATCCAAGCTCCCACAGACACCAACAGGAGCAGGGAGAAATAAGACTTAACAATGAACATAAATATAACTGGGTTTTAGTGAGCAGTAAACAAAAGCCATCAGCCTAATGATTTCTGCCCCTGAACAGAGCAGTTAGGTGCTCTCTCAATTAAGTGACAAACCACTGAGAAATGCTGCTCCAGAAGAAGGAATATTCAATTACCTGCCAGCAGCATTTTGCACATTTGTTCATTCATCCCCCGAGCCCACAAAGGGCAGCAGGCCCTGAACACTCATGGATCACCTCTGGGAACAGCCCTGAGGGGCTCAGGCACCCCAGAACCCCCAGTTTGTCCCAGGAGAAGCCCTGGGAGGGCAGCAGGAGCGCTCCTGGCCGTGCCTTACCCACAGCACGTTGTTGTTGTCCGAGGGGCCGGGCCCAAAGCTGCTGTTGTCCAGCTGTGGTGACTCCGTGCTGCTGCCCAGGGGGGACCTGGCAGGACCCTCCAAATCCAGCAAGTTCCCCGTGGCTGCTGCTGTGGGGAGAGCACAGAGGGGATCAGGGGAGAGCAGCACACACAGGCAAACCCTCCCTGCAGGAATCCCTTCCCTGCAGGAATCCCTTCCCTGCAGGAATCCCTTCCCTGCAGGAATCCCTTCCCTGCAGAAAGGAATCCAAGGGCAGCAGCAAATTCCTTTTGTGGGCCCCAAATCTGAGCCCTGAGGGGCTGTGGCTTGTCCAGCACGTCCAGCTCAGGCACCTGAGGACTCCCAAGGGGGATTCATCCCTCCTTTGGGATCCACCCTCCCTTGGGAAGGCTCCTGGGTGCCCACTCGGGGTCAGGGTGAGCCCCAGGGCAGCATCAGCTGGGCCCACAAAGCTGAACCGGTGTTTTATAGGGCTGAGTGCAATAAAACAAATAAACTTCACCTCCCTGGGTGAAGTTCAGCCCTTGGGGAGCCTCAAGCCCTCCCCAGCAGCCTGCCCTGGGCTGGGGGCTGGAGCATCCCAGCCCTGGGAGGTGCTGGAGCTCATTCCATCAGCCATGGCAGCCCCAGGCTGGACTCATCCCAACGTGCCACCCTTTGGGAGAGATCCCTCCAGGCCTGAGCCTTCAGGAAGAAGCAGGATGTGCCAGCCTGGAAGGAAGCCCAGTTTAATGCTATTTTCCTCCATGCCAAATCCTCTTATCTCCGTGGCCAGCGTGGAGGGGGGGATGAGCCTTTTGTCCCACTTCTCCCTGTCCTGCACCTCAGAGGCAGCCAGGCCCTGAGCTGTGAGGGGATTTATGATTTAATTGTTTTATTTCACACATTTCCCCTTCCTTGGGGGCACCTGGATGTTCACCCCCCTCAGCCCAGGGCATGGTGAGCGTTTGGGGTGTGACACAGCCCCAAAAACCGAGCTTGGGACGTGCAGACCCAGGCTGAGCTCGTAAGGACATCACAGCCAATCTGCCTGGGGCAGGAGCAAACGGATCTGGGGTGGCAGCAGGGGATGTTTTAGGGCGAGAAGGAAGCGCTCAGCTGGCAGCCAAAACACTCTGAAATGTTCTCCTGGCCCTCAGAACCCTCCCAGAACCGCCCTGTTTGGGGAAAATCCTTCAGGCTGTTCCCTGCCCTGTTCAGGGTAACCCCTCATCCCTCGGGGACAGTCCCCTGTCCCTCGGGGACACTTCCCATCCCTCAGGGACACTTCCCCGTCCCTCAGGGACACTTCCCCGTCCCTCAGGGACACTTCCCCGTCCCTCAGGGACAATCCCCATCCCTCAGGGACACTCTCCCGTCCCTCAGGGACACTCTCCCGTCCCTCAGGGACACCCTCCCGTCCCTCAGGGACACCCTCCCGTTCCCCAGGCCGTTCCCTGCCCTGCCCAGGACCGTCCCCATCCCTCAGGGACCGTCCCCGTCCCTCAGGGACACTCTCCCGTCCCTCAGGGACACTCTCCCGTCCCTCAGGGACACCCTCCCGTCCCTCAGGGACACCCTCCCGTCCCTCAGGGACACTCTCCCGTCCCTCAGGGACACTCTCCCGTCCCTCAGGGACACCCTCCCGTCCCTCAGGGA
>NC_031791.1:894156-898204 GCF_001522545.3 Parus major
GGGCTGTCCTGGGCTGTCCCTGGGCTGTCCCAGCCTGTCCCTACCCTGGAGGTGACGGATGGGGAGAGAGCAGCCTCTCAGAGCTGTTCCCCACACCTCAGCACGACCCAACCACCCCAGCCCTTCCCTGCAGGTCAGGAGAACAGCCAGGAGCACCAACAGCTCCCAGGGATCAGCCCCAGAGCCCGGAGAGCTCGGGAGGAACAGCCTGGCACGGGCAGCAGGGTTTGTCCCGTGCCACCAGCCCTGCCCCGGCTGCAGGGCCAGAAATGCCAATTCCAGAGGAGCAGGCAGAGCTCAGGAGCAGCCCCAGCACCAGCAGGGCACAGGGAACGCTCCCAACACCCAGAGCCTCCAGCCTGAGCTTGATTTCCCAAAGTGGGAACAGAGCAAAGGCAGAGCCAGGACTGGAACCAGCTCCCAGGGGGGCACAGCCAGGGCACAGCACCCCCCAAAAACCAGGCAGGGGGGCAAGGAGACCCCCAGAGCCATCAGTGCCAATTAAGGCTGGCAAGCAGGAGAGCTCATTTGAATGTTGGAGCTATTTACATCCTTGATGGAAGTGCAAATGCTTTATGGCAAAAAAACCTTAAATATGGTAATTAAGTATGAAACTCCTCACAGCTGTTTACAATTTAAGCTGTCACATCTGAATCAAGTTTAATAGACCCAGCTACTGCTGAGAATTACCCAGGAACTAAAATTATGGACTAATTATATGCCTGTGACTGGGAGCTGTGGTGCATCCAGGGACCCTGCCCTGGGGAGGGCTGGCTCCCAGCCTGGGAGCAGGGATCACCTCAGCAGCAGGACACTCCTGCAAGTTACAGACCAGGAAAAAGGAAATTATTCCTAGTTTTTTTTTGCCACAAAAGGCTTTGGAGAACTTTATTTGGAGGGGGATGCACTGAGCTGATGTAGCACTGAGATAATTCTTTTAGCACCAGGAAGATTTAAATTTTAATTTGCAGAGGGAGGCTTATCTTGGCCGTGCAAGGATGGGAGCACACGCTGAGGACAGGAGAGACAACTTGTAGCTCCCATTATTCTCTCCAAGGGGAAAAAAAATGAGCTGGGAGAGGCAGGGAATATTAACAGAGCTCCAGGCACAGGGATGCTCCTGAGGACCATGCACAGGGTGGGAATGGCCCTCACAGGGGATTTGGGACACCCTACTCCCCATGCAGGGGGCACCAGGGAAGGATTTCTGGGGGCAGAGGGGTCTGAGCTGCCCTTGCTCTCCCCTGAAGCCCTCCCTGGCACGGGGAGGGGGCTCAGTCCCAGCTCTGGCTCCACCAGGGCTCTCCTTGCCCCACCTCTCTCTCCCCACCAGGTCCCTTCCCCTCCTGGAGCACTGACTCGGCAGCAGGAGATCCCAGGAGGGTTCACAGCGAGAGCCAGACTGTCCCACACACGAGTCCCCACTCTGAGCCCCATCCCCATCCCACAGCGGGGTCTCCTGAGCGGGGACACGGCCCCAGCTGCAAGGATCCCACCAAACCAAACCCATGGAGCTGCCAGGGAGCCCTGGGCACCTCCTGCCCAAGCCCCAGGGCTCAGGATGCTGCTGAGGGGAGTGGGGCAGGGAATGCAGCAGGGGAGGGCTGTGCAGGGGTTGGTGCAGCAGCCTGGGAGCTGTCCCTGTCCCCTGTCCCCCTGCACTGACCATTTTGCGCTTGGTGCACAGGAAGGCGTGGCACTCCAGGTTCTCATTCAGCTGGTTCTGGGCGATGTAGGCGAACACTTTGTCGTGGCTCTTGTCTGCCGTGCAGTAGGAAATCCTGAGAGGCACAAGGACACGGCCCTGAGCTCAGGGAGAGGCTCCAAACCCTCCTGGGGCTGCCAGGGCCGAGCAGGGAGCACGGGGAGGGCACAGGGAGGGCACCAGGCTTGGCACAACTCCCTCCCAGAGAGGAGGAGCTGGGCACTGAGAGAAGCCAGGGTGAGTTCTTCAGAGTTTCTTTCACCTTGAGGGACGGGACAGGTTAGAGAAAGGGAAGATTCCAGCAGACCAGCACCTCACAAGTGCTCTGCCTTGCTCTGAAGGCTTTCCTTGGAGGATAAGGAAGGAGAAGGGAGCTGTTCTCAGCCTGGGATTCCATCTTCAGGCTCAAAGCAGGGGTGCCCAGGACAGGCTCTGGGATTTGCAGCAGCAGCTCCTGAGCTCAGGGAAGGTGGGAGGGAGGCTCAGCCTCCTCACTGGAGCATCCCCAGCATCCCTGGGGCTCTCCCAGCCCCTGGGCAGGGCAGGCCTGACCCTGGAATGCCCAGCCAGGCTCTGGAAGAGCAGCAGGCTGAGAGGTTTGGGGAGCTCAGGCTGTGCCTGAGCGCTCAGCTCCCTCCTGTGACCCCTCAGCATCATCCCCCACCAGCACTGAGCACAGGCTCAGTGCAAGCTGGGAAGAGCTGGCAGCCAGCAAAGCCTCTCTCCTGACCAAACAGGTGCTAAAGCCAGAGAAAAGCCCAGGAAGAAATGGGGTTTTCAGCAGAAGTTCCTTCAGGCCCCATTTTGCCCCTCCAGCTCCTGTTCTCGCTGCCCCTGAGAGTTTGCAGAGAGGGGATTTCAAAAAGCCACATTCAAAGTTTATTTACACATCATTTCACCCACCTCCCTTCCCACACCTCTGCACCAGCCAGGGCTGATGGAGAGCAGCCCAAAACCCACCTGTAAATGGAGATGTTCTCGATGAGCTCGTTGGTCCTGCTGTCGTTCAGCACGATCCCGCGGGGTGACACTTTCAGGGTCACTTTCTGCAGCTTCTTCCCACTTGCTTTTGCCTTTGGGAGGGAAAGAGGGAGGGGAAATCCCGGGATTTTAATGCTGGCATCTCCAAAGATGCACCCCGGTATCACCAAGGGCTGATTCTGCTGCCAGACAAAGCGTGGTTAACCCTTCCCTTCCCTGCAGCAGGGATTTGTGCTGGCAGGGACACATCCCACCCAGCACCTCCCCAAGGATGTCCCCAGGGATGTCCCCACCCCCGGGGCACCTCAAAGCCCTGCCCAGAGAGTCCTGCCCAGCCCTGGGGCTTCAGTGAAGAGCTCCATTCCCAGTGGATCAGAGATGTGAAGGGTTCTGCCAGCAGCTCCCCTTCCATGGAGCAATTCCCTCCTTTCCCTGCTGGCCAGGAGAGGATCCAGCACTCCTCACCCCATTGAGCTTTATGGCACAGCTGGGGCTCTGCCTCATTCACTTTTACAAGGGCTTAAAGAAGCGTTCATTTTACCCAGAGAGAGCCTGGTGAGGCTCTGAGCTGGAAATGGGCTGGGAATCAGGGGGGGATGGCTGGGAATGGGCTGGGAATGGGATGGGAATCAGGGGGGGATGGCTGGGAATGGGCTGGGAATGGGATGGGAATCAGGGGGGGATGGCTGGAACGGGCTGGGAATCAGGGGGATGGCTGGGAATGGGCTGGGAATCAAGGGGGGATGGCTGGGAATGGGCTGGGAATCAGGGGATGGCTGGGAATCGGGATGGCTGGGAATCCATCCCTCACAGGTGACACTGGGACCTGGAGCAAGTTGTCCCGCTCCCTTCCCCTCTAACCCTCCCAAATCCTGGGAAGGAGAGCTCAGGACGGCGCTGGCCAGGCTCCAAGCGTTGTCCCTGCCCTGCTGAGGGGACCCAGCCCCGGGGCAGGCTGATTCCAGCAGGTCACAGCCTCCTCACACACCCTGGCTTATCACAGGGAGCCAGAGCCCAGCACACACCAGCCTTCCCCATCCCACGATCTGGGCTGATCCCAGGGGCTCCCCAGGAGCTGTCTGCACTTCCACCCACACCTCTGGAGGGGCTGGAGCTCCAAAATCCTGAGCCCCTGGAGCTCCAAAATCCTGAGGCCCTGGAGCTCCAAAATCCTGAGGCCCTGGAGAATCCTGAATTCCTGGAGCTCCAAAATGCTGAATTCCTGGAGCTCCAAAATCCTGAAGTCTTGGAGCTGCAATCCTGACACCCCTGGAGCTCCAAAATCCTGAGTTCCTGGAGCTCCAAAATCCTGAGTTCCTGGAGCTCCAAAATCCTGAGTTCCTGGAGCTCCAAAATCCTGAG
>NC_031791.1:898239-899118 GCF_001522545.3 Parus major
CCTGGAGCTCCAAAATCCTGAGTTCCTGGAGCTCCAAAATCCTGAGTTCCTGGAGCTCCAAAATCCTGAGTTCCTGGAGCTCCAAAATCCTGAGCCCCTGGAGCTGCAAAGACCTGAGCCCCTGGAGCTGCAAAGACCTGAGCCCCTGGAGCTGCAAAGACCTGAGCCCCTGGAGCTGCAATCCTCACATCCCTGGAGCTGCAAAATCCTGAATTCCTGCAGCTGCAATCCCAAACCCCTGGAATCCCAGCTCCCCCCAGCTCTGCAACTCTTCCCCGTGGGATCCCCCCTCAGAGCGGGGCCAGCAGGGGACACTCACGGTGGCCACGATCCTTTTGACAGCGGCTGCAGAGAGCTCCTCTCCCTTGGGCTGCTCCACCAGGGTCATGCCCAGGTACTTGAGGCTGAAGAGCATTCCCTCCAGCAGCGTCTCCCGCGTGTCCGTCCAGTTCTCGGGCAGCTCTGGGGACACAAGGAAGGGCTGGATTCACTCCGAGCTCGGAGCAGGGGAGGCAGCAGCGCTTCAGCCATGAGCTGTTCACACAGGAGCCTCTCCCCAAATCCCAGAACGTTTCCCAGCGGCCACATCCCTTCAGGAGCCCCCAGGGAGAAGCGAGGGGAGGGCAGGGCTCGGTGCCACCCTGTGACCTGACCCTGCAAGAGGATAAACCGGGATTTGCTGCTAAACCCGGGCGGGATCCAGGTGAGGTGAATCAGGCACCTGCAGCCCCTGAAACCACCAGGGAACTCTTCCCTGCAGGGCTGGGGGCAGGGAGGAGGGCTCTAAACATGGGATAAGGGCGGCTGGAGAGGGGCAGGGGGTCCCCAGGGTGTGCAGGAGGGTGGGGGTCTCACCCCACACACCTGGAGAGGGGCAGG
>NC_031791.1:900953-903274 GCF_001522545.3 Parus major
GGGACCCCAAAAGTTGTGTGGGGTCCTTAAAGCTCCGCAGGGACACCAAACGCAATGGGACCCTAAAGTTGTGCAGGGTTCCTAAAGCTCCTCAGGGTCCCCAAAGTTCCTTGGGGTCCCCAAAACTGTCCAGGGTCCCCAAAGCCCCTCAGGGACCCTAAAGTTGTCCAGAGTCCTGAAAAGTCCATGGGGTCCCCAAAGCTCCATGGGGACCCTAAAGCTGTGCAGGGTCCCAGAAGCTCCACGGGATCCTAAAGTTGTGCAGGGTCCCGAAAACTCTATGGCGACCTAAAAAACTCCACGGGGACCCCAAAATTGTGAAGGGACCCCAAAGCTCTGCGGGGTCCCAAAAACTCTGTGGGGTCCCCAAAGCTCCTTAGGGATCCTGAAGCTGTGGAGGGTCCCTAAAGCTCCATGGGACCCAAAGCTCTGTGGGGTCCCAAAAACTCTGTGGGGTCCCCAAAGCTCCTTAGGGATCCTAAAGCTGTGGAGGGTCCCTAAAGCTCCATGGGACCCAAAGCTCTGTGGGGTCCCCAAAACTGTGCAGGGTCCTGAAAGCTCCACGAGATCCTAAAGTTGTGCAGGGTCCCGAAAACTCCATGGCGACCTAAAAAACTCCACCCCAAAACTGTGATGGGACCCCAAAGCAAAAAAATCCCCCAAAATCGCTGTGTAAGGAATGAATTTAAGCATTCCCGCAGATCCTGCTCTGTGCAACATCTCTGCTCAGGGGAAGATGCTCAGCGTTCCTGCTGCCACTGCAGCTCCTTTTGGGGTGTCCCCCTGTCCCTTGGGGGAGAGGAGAGGAATTTTCCCACTCAATCCACCCCAATCAGACTCCCTGGAAGTCTGGAATTTAAAATGTCCGTGTTTTAGGGAAAAAAAAAAATAAAATGGGAAGGCAGCTCCAACCTGCTGCTCCACACCCATTTCCCTGGGTGGGATTCCAGGCTTTCCTGCAGAGGGAAAACCCCAGGAGAGCCAGGCCCTGGGAAAAAGAATCAAATTTATTTATTTACTTTTAATTCATGGAGTCCTGAGCCTGCAGAGCAGCGATTTTTTGGGGGAAACCTCCTGGTTCTCCTTCCTTGGCTGCTCCTGCTGTCCATGTCCCATTTATTGTCCCCATTTATTGTCCCCATTTATTGTCCCCACTTCCCTCCTCCCCAGGTTATTTCCAGCTCTGCAAAAGCAGGAATTGTGCAGCAGCTCCTCTCCCCTCCTGGAAACACCAGAGGAATCCGCGGTTTTTGCATCCTTGAGGAAATAAACTCATCTTTCCAGGGAACCTCCTGCATTTTGGGGAAATTCCTGCAGGTTTTTGTGCTGCTGATGTGTTTTCCCAGCTGATGGGGGCTGGCCCTGAATTTCTTTTGAAATTCTTTTGATTTTTCCCAAGGAATTTGCAGCCCTGGCTCCAAGGTTGGTGGCAGGAGGGTGGCTGCTCGTTTGCTGCCGGCTTTAATTAATGAGGGCAGCAAAGCCAGGCTTTGCTCTCTCCTCATGTTCACATTTATGGCAAATCAGGACGTGGCTCCCTCCTGACAAATGGGCTGAGAAGGCTCTGTCTAATTCCTGGGTGATAAAAACACCAATTGCTGACATTTCCCTCTGTTTTCCCTTCCTCTGACATTTCATTAAGGAGAAAACAATGCCAGCCACTCCAAATGTGCTCTCATTGACATTTGCTGGCCCTGATTAAGCCAGAGTTTGACAGGGAGGGGATGTCCCTGTCCCCAGGATCCCAAAATTCCCCCAGGGAATTCCTCCCAGGACAGGCTGAGCTGCTCCCAGCTCAGGAATCACCTCAGCTCACCCCACCCAGCCCAAATTAAACCAACCCCTCACTGCAGCCTGGCAGGAAATCCAATTTATAGTCATGCTAGGGACTCCAATTACCACAGCCATTAACAATTTGTTAATGAGTCAATTAACATGCTTTGGGATCTATGGAGAAAGGCCATTATAAATATGATGGCATCAAATACTGCACAAATAAAGATTTGAGTGTGCCAGGGGCTGCTGCTGGGTGCAGGTGGGATCAGCTCCACTGAGATCCTTCCCTGCCAGGATGGCCTGGAATGTTGCTGGGATGGCCTGGGATGGTCCTGGGATGGGTTGGATGCTTGTTGGGATGGCCAAAACCCTCCCAGGATGGACACAAACCCTCCAGGGATGGACACAAACCCCCCAAGGATGGACACAAACCCCCCAAGGATGGACACAAACCCTCCAGGGATGGTCACAAACCCCTCAAGGATGGACACAAACCCTCCAGGGATGGTCACAAACCCCTCAAGGATGGACACAAACCCCTCAAG
>NC_031791.1:903435-908795 GCF_001522545.3 Parus major
GACACAAACCCCCCAAGGATGGACACAAACCCTCCAGGGATGGACACAAACCCTCCAGGGATGGACACAAACCCCCCAAGGATGGACACAAACCCTCCTGGCACTCTCCAGGTGAGGGAGATGCTGGCTGGGGTTAATCCTGAGCAGAGGGAACAGGAGTTCAGTCATTTATTTGGGTTAATTCTGCTTTTTCTCACGTGGAATTCAGGCCTCAGCCCAGTGTTAAACTGGATTTGTTTTATTGATGTCTCGTTATGTAATGCAGCAAAGATGAAAATGCAGCGGGGTGAAATTGCAGCTGCTGGAGGAAATAACTGGAGTTATTTCTGAACTATTATACTGAATTATTTCTGAATTATTTCACTGAATAACTAATAATATACTGAATTATTGCACTGAAATAACACATTTAAGTCCTGGAAAAAGGGGAGAAATCTCAGTGCTGGAATGCTCAGGGCATCCTCTATCACAGGGTATCAAAGCAGAAATCAGGATTTATTTAAACCTTGTCACATGCTGCTCACAGCCAGAGCAATCCTGGGGCAGGGCGTGAACCTGGGGAGCAGCAGCAGCAGCCAGGGAAATATTTCAACTAAATTTAAAAATATTTCAATGGTTAAAAAGATTTAATCTTTAATAAAATATTCATTATTTTATTTTTTTTAAGAATTAATATTTTAAATATAAAAATTTATAATTTAAAAAAATTTAGTATTTTTAATTTTTTAAATTGTATTTTAATTTAAAAATTAATATATAATAATAGTAATAATGATTATAATGATAATATATTTATATTTATTATTATAAATAATATGATTTATAATAATAAATATATAATTTTAATAATATATATTTATAATAATAAATAATAAATAAATAATATACAGTAATAAATAAATAAAATATAATAATAATAATAATAATAATAATAATAATAATAATAATAATAATAATAATGTTGTTAAAAGATCACCTTTGCCTGGCACAGAGGGCTGGAAGGAGCAGGGAAAACTCAACTCCCAAACTTTTATTATCTTTTGCTGCTCTTCAATAATTTAAATAATATTTTAAATAATAATAATTATTATTATTAATAATAATAATTTATTTTTTAAATAATCTAATTTTTTTAATTTAAATTTTTGCATTCATTAAAGCAGCATCAGTGATTCTCCTGCTCTCCCATTCCCTCTCCCAGACAGGATCCCAGTTTATTCCAGAGCAGCTTCCTGAGCTTTATCCCTCCTCCAGCACCTCCAGGATCACCAGAATCCCCAAAATTCCACATTCCCAAATCCCATCCTGGATCAGCTTCACCCACAGCCCCCTCTGGGCACAAAATTGGGATGAGAGGACACCGAGTTTATCCCCTGGGAATGTTTTCCCATCATCTGCCTCAAAAAAGGAAGGGAATTGTTGGGAGCATCTGGAGGTGACATTGTCACCGCTGCTTCCATGGAAACCGCGTTTGTTTCTCGGAGCTGTTCCACCATAATTAATAAAAACCTCCCCTGCACGTGGGCCCTGCTCTGAGCTTCCCCAGGACACGTGGAAAAACCAAAAAAACAGGGAAAAAAAAGAACTTTCCTGGTCTGTTCTGGTCCCTGGGAGCACCTGATGATGCTCCAGGATAATCCTGAGGTGGGGAATAATTTAATAAAGGGATCAGGAATGGGCTCACCCTGCAGATTTGGGGGCTCCCAGATTATTCCACGTGGGAAGAAGAGCAGCTCTCAGCACCTGGATGGGGTGAGAAAGGAAAATTTCAGGTGTTGCTCCACAGTTTTAGCTCCAGGCAGGAACCAGGGGGGTTTTGCTGCTCCAGCTTTTCAGGGAATCCATAAAAGCGAGTGGCTGAATCCATGAGAGCCAGCGAACATCCCGTGCCACTTCCAGAGGAGGAGGCTCTGGAATTCCAGAGAATTCTGTCCTGCCAAGCTCTGTTCTCCCTCCAGCTCCAGCTGGACACGAAGTTTGGGGTTTTTTTATCTCTGAGATGCATTTCTGGCTCTTTTTCCTGCCCAGTGGACTTTTCAAATTAAAATAAAAACCCAAACAACAAGAAAACCAAACAAAAAACCAACAAAAACCCCAAATAAAACAAAACCCCGCAATCTAAAAAAACCCAAAAAACAACAAAAACAAACAAAAAACCCCTGAAATAAATGAAATTCCCAGTTTCTTCCCGAGCTCCCATCCCTGCTGCCAGAATGGGAATAATGAGAGGTCCAGGAGGATGAGGATGGAGCTGGAGCTGAGCCCTGCTGGCACCCAGGGGGTTCGGGCTGAGCAGAGCCAGAGCCACCAGCAGGAACAATCCCGGGAATATCCCTGGGAATTCCCTGGAAAGGAGCTGGAGAGTGACGGGAACAGCGGGCAGGGAGGGTTCAATCCTCAAAATCCCGGGGGCCAAAATCCCCGGGAATCAAAATCCCAGGAGTCAAAACCTCGGGAATCAAAATCCCAGTGAATCAAAATCCCAGGAGCCAAAACCTCGGGAATCAAAATCCCAGGGAATCAAAATCCCAGGAGTCAAAACCTCGGGAATCAAAATCCCAGGAGTCAAAACCTCGGGAATCAAAATCCCCTGGAGTCAAAACCTCGGGAATGAAAATCCCTGGAGCCAAAACTTCGGGAATCAAAATCCCGGGGGCCAAAACCTCCAGAGCCAAAATCCCGGGAGCCAAAATCCCCGGGAATCAAAATCCCTGGAGCCAAAATCCCACGAGCCAAAACTTCTGGAATCAAAATCTCGGGGGCCAAAATCCCTGGAAGTCAAAATCCCCTGGAGTGAAAACCTCGGGAATCAAAATCCCAGGGAATCAAAATCTCTGGAGCCAAAACTTCGGGAATCAAAACCCCTGGAGCCAAAATCCCGGGGAGCCAAAACTTCGGGAATCAAAATCCCGGGGGCCAAAACTTCCGGAGCCAAAATCCCTGGAGCCAAAATCCCCGGGAATCAAAATCCCTGGAGCCAAAATCTCAGGGAGCCAAAATCCCTGGAGCCAAAACCTCCGGGAGTCAAAACCCCGGGGGCCAAAACCTCGGGAATGAAAACCTCGGGAATGAAAATCCCAGGAGCCGGAGCTGCTGCCCGGGCCCGGCCTGGGAGCATCAGCGGGAGATGAGGGGATCCTGCAGTGATTGCCCTGTGCCAAAGGCTCGGGATTGTCCCGTTCCTCCGATCCCTCCTCCCGATCCCCGGCCGGGCTCTGCTGTCTCCCACCCCGCTCCTTTCCCAGCCGGCGCTTCCCAAGCCTCTGGCAGCTCGGAGGGATAAAACTGCGCCTTTTATTTCCCTGCCAGGACCTTTCCACCGTGCCCTGAGCTCTGCTTTTGGCTCCTTCTCCCTCCTGGCGTTCTCCCTCTTGCCATTCCCGTTTTCCCAGCCCCATTCCTGATGATTCCGGACCCTCGAGGCCCCGGGATCTCCTCCAAGGGGTTTTGTTTTCATTCCTGGAGTTAAACATCCGCTCCTCCAACAACGCCTGTGACAACGCCCTTCCTTCCCGAGCTTTTCCCGAGCTTTTCCCGAGCCTTTTCCCCAAGGTTGTGCCTCCTTTTGGAGGGAAAAGAACAGAAAACTTCCAAGAGCAGAGAGGGCAAAGCTGGGAAAGCGCAGGGAGAGGGAGCCCGAGGTTTATTCCCACCCTGATCCCCAGCAATCATCGCTCCAGGAGGATCCCAAGCTGGATCCCGGCTCCTGCTGCCATTCCCGGGTTCCCCGCAGCAGAGAGGATGAGGAAATGCGGGATTGGGAAGGGAAAACGCCCTCCCAGAGCTGCTCCCTGCCCGGCTGGAGCAGGAAGGCTCAGCAGCATCGCTTGGAGCCGGGATGGGGAGGGAAAATCCCGCTGGGATGGCCGGGGAAGATCCCAGTCCCTGCTGGGGCCACTCACCCGGGACTGGGCAGGCACAGACAGAGATTTGGGGTGGCACCCCCAGCCCAGGGAGAGGTTTGGGGTGGCACCCCCAGCTCAGTTTTGGGGTGGCACCTCCAGCCCAGCTCAGTTTTGGGGTGGCTGAGAGTGTACCCCAAAACTGCCTGGGCTGGGGGTGCCACCCCAAATCTCTGTCTGAGCTGGGGATGCCACCCCAAATCTCTGTCTGAGCTGGGTGTGCCATCCCAAAATCCCCAGCTCAAACAGAGATTTGGGGTGGCACCCCCAGCTCAGGCAGAGATTTGGGGTGGCACCTCCAGCCCAGCTCAGTTTTGGGGTGGCATCCCCAGCTCACACAGAGATTTGGGATGGCACCCCCAGCGCAGGCAGTTTTGGGGTGGCACCCCCAGCTCAGACAGATTTGGGGTGGCACCCCCAGCTCACACAGAGATTTGGGGTGGCACCCCCAGCCCAAGCAGAGATTTGGGGTGGCACCCCCAGCCCAGGCAGTTTTGGGGAACACCCCCAGCTCAGACAGAGGTTTTACAGCCCAGATTATCATGAGGATTTCTCCCATTTCAGCACAGTGTGTGAGCAGAGAGCAGCAGCAGCCCCTGTTCCCACTGCCCTTCTGGAATGTTCTCACTCCTGAGCCCTCCCAAACCCCCGAGGCTTTTGGCTTTTGGGGCAGACAAGGTGGCCCTGCCCGGCTCAGAGAAGCCCAGGAAGAGCTGAAATCCCTGCTGGAATTCCTCCCACTGGATTAAACCTGCGGTGTTTCCCTCCTCCAGGATCTTTGGGATGCTCAGGAGGACCCGAGGAGAAGGGAATTAATTGTTTTAACCTGATTAATGCCCTCAGCCAGCCAGGTTTCCTACCCAGCCTTGCAGATGACCTTCCCCAATCAAACATTAACTCTGCAGCAAACAATCATTAGGGAGCAGTTGCTGCCATTAATAATTAAGGCTTTTATTAATCCACTGGCTCCACTTGGAGCAACAGGTGTCTCCAGAATTAATTCTGTTGTCATTTAGGGGAGGAATAAATGAATAACACTGCGAGGCAGGGAAGGAGAAGGTGTTTAGATTCCAGTGCACTTTCTAAAGGCACAGGATCTGCTGCTGGAGCTGTAATTATGCAGATTATTAACTGCCAAACAGCAGGCTCAGTCATTTCCAGAGAGAAATCACAACCCAAAAGTGCAGGCTCCAAACTTCCAGCAGCTCCATCAGCTGCTGCAAAAGCAGGAGGGAGAGGAGAGGAGCTCTGGAATGAGGAGAGGAGGGAGCAGCCTCCAGCTGCCAGCTGGGTTTGCCTTGCTGCAGTTGTGCCCAGAGCCCCAGGAATTGGAAAAGGATTTGAAAAACCCCAAAGTCAGGGGGATCCCAAAGGCCCATGAGATAAAAAAGAGATAAAATCACTCCAGAGTCACCCAGGTCGGATCTTCCAGCTTCTCCTCTCCTCTCTCTCTCTTCT
>NC_031791.1:912749-915177 GCF_001522545.3 Parus major
AATAAATATAATTAATAATAAATATAATAACTATATTAATAGCAAAAATAATAAATAATACAGAAATAAATATAATTAATAATAAATATAATAACTATATTAATAGCAAAAATAATAAATAATAAAGATAAGAATAAATATAATTAATAATAAATATAATAACTATATTAATAGTAAAAATAATAAATAATAAAGATAAGAATAAATATAATTAATAATAAATATAATAACTATATTGATAGTAAAAATAATAAATAATAAAGAATAAATATAATTAATACTAAAGATTCCTCAGGGAAGTTTTGTTTCCTGGTACCTGAAAGCCCAAAATCCCAGGAGGGAAATCCCAAATCTTTCACCCCAAATCCAAGTGCAGAATTCCCAAGAAATGATTTTATAACAGAGAATTGGGCAGGGAGAAGCTGCTCCTCCTTTTTCTTCACAAGTTAAAACTTACCTGGAATAAATAACAAAATAAATGTACCCTTTGTGCTTCTGCATCAGAGCACTTAAAAAGGCAAAAAAAAATCAAATTTTAAAAAATTAAAATTATTTATCTGCAAGAAAATGATTTATTCTTTCTAAACCCCAAAGAAAAAAGGGAAAAAAATAAAGATTCAACCAAAACCAAGCAACAAAATCAGAGGGGGCAGAAAAATGGGGGAAACCCAAAAAATCCGTGATAATTATTCCATGTTCTGCACAAGGATGGAAAAACTCTGAGCAACAATTCCAAAATGGAAATCACAGCTGGGCATTTCTGGGAATCAAAGGATGAAATTTGGATTTTTCTATTTATTAATAGCCCTAACTCCTGTTTGTTGGTGTTGTTATGTGTCAATTAACATTATAATTAGGAAAAAAATCTAAATTATTTCTTTCTTTTTCAGGTTTTTTATTCAGTTTTTTTTTTCAGGGGTTTTTTTTTCCAGTTTTTTTTATTCAGGGTTTTTTTCAGGTTTTTTTTGAGGTTTTTTTTTCAGGTTTTCCAGAAAACCTGGTTTGCAAAATCCTAAAGCTGGGGTTGGATTATTTTTCTTGGCCTCCCACCCCTCCCAAATCCCACCCCACTGCAGAAATTTCCAGTGCAAACCCATTTTTTACCTGTGTAAACACCCATTTTTAACTTTGTACAACTGCTGAAACTCCTTAATAAAATAAAAACCAACCCAAACTCGTTGGCAGCAGGGCTGGGAAACATCAGAGGAGATAAAAAAAATGTAAAAATCACAGATAAATAAAATAAAAATAAAAAAAAACCCCAGAACTGCAGCTTTTATTAGGCAGCTTTACAGTCTCTCGTGTACAGAACATTTTTGTTTGCTCTCCTGGAGGGATCTGCTGCAGAAAAACAACTGCAGAGCTTGGACCAAAAGAAACAAGAGGATGGAGAGACCCAAATCACCACGAGTTGCAGCAGGCTCTGTTGACAGTCAAGTGTGGGGGGCAAAAAATTAAGTTTATAAATCAAGTTTCCTCTTGAAATGTCTTTTCCCAAGGCACTGTGAACAAGACTGTTTAGTAATTAAAAATAAAACACCAATGGGGATAGAAATATTTCACACAACAACCACCATCACATCATCAGCTATTCTTTATTCCTTCCCTTAAACAACGCCCCTGGAATTTGTTTGGTCCTTTGAAAAGGGGTGGAAAAAAAAAAAAATAAATCAAATTATCTTCTGCAACATACCACTTGTTTGTATTTAATACATCTAGAAATCAAAGCTTTGTTGGATTTTGTTTAACCCTTTCACTGGGAAAACTCCAGGCTTTTCCTCACTGGATGAATCTGTAAATTCAATTTGATCATTAAATAAAAAAGTGAGGGAGAAAGGGTTTAAAACCAAGCAAAGCCCTGTGGTTTGTTTGTTTTTGTTTGTTTGTTTTTCAAGAGGAAACCATGCAAGAGTACATAAAAAGGCAAAATTGGCTACTTGAAAACCAAGAATCATTTTTAATGCGTTGGCCAAGGAAAAGAAATCGCAAAGTTCCGTGAGGTTTCTCTAAAAATTTACAAGAAAAAAAACCCCAAAACCTGATGGGCAGCTCAAGTCAACGCTCTTTCCTCCTGCTGGAAACAACAACAAACACAGTCCCACATAAAACAATTTTATCCTGACTGCAAGAGCCCCCCTGGCAGCTCCTGCAGCCCCAGGGCAGAGGGAAACCTTGGCATTCATTCATTTTTTCAGGGGTTGGTAGACAGAGGCGTTGGGGTCCAGTCCAGAGGGGTTGGGCTCCACGAATTTGGAAGAATAATGTGGGGACACGGGGCTCAGGGTGCTGGTGGCTGCTGTGTAGGTGATGCTGGGCATCACTGCCATCACCTCTGCAATCTTCTGTTTGAGCTCCTTGATTTCCTGGTCCTTCTGCAGGATCTGCCCTGTGAACAGCAAAGGAAAGTGCTCAGGAGTCTGAGATACAG
>NC_031791.1:916478-918030 GCF_001522545.3 Parus major
AACTCTTGGTCTCTCTTAACTCTTGGTCTCTCTTGGTCGCTCTTAGTCTCTCTTAACTCCTCTCTTAACTCTTGGTCTCTCTTAGTAACTCTTGGTCTCTCTTAACTCTTGGTCTCTCTTAACTCTTAGTCTCTCTTAGTAACTCTTGGTCTCTCTTAACTCTTGGTCTCTCTTAGTCTCTCTTGGTCTCTCTTAGTAACTCTTGGTCTCTCTTAACTCTTAGTCTCTCTTAACTCCTCTCTTAACTCTTGGTCTCTCTTGGTCTCTCTTGGTCTCTCTTGGTCTCTCTTAGCTCTTGGTTCTTTTGTTTTCTCTTGTTTCTCTTACTCCGTTCTCTTGCTGCTCTTTCCTGCTCTTCTTTATCTCTTTTTCCGGCTCTCTCACCTCTGTTCTGTTCTGTTCCTCTCTTTTGTAGCAATCTTAAGTCTTAACCTCATGTATTCATATCTTACCCTCTTGTATTGTTCTCCCTGAGCCCGCTTTGAGCTCTGTCTGCTGGCTCACAGCAGGTTCCCTCTCTCTGTCCCACACCCTGAATTAAACTCCTCACCCCCAACTCCATTACAGAGATCTTTGCCGTGTCTCTGACCGTCCCCAGAAAGCGTCTCCTACAGACAACCTTTGCATGCCTCAGTTTCCCTCTGGAGCTCTCTCCAGAGCTTTATCCCGGAGGAGAATCCCAAATCCCTCCCTGGCAAACCCCAAATATCCGGGGTGAGCCTTCTGCAGGCTGCAAGTCCCCAAATTGCCGCTGTAATGTGAATTTCTGGTGACACTGAAGATGCTGGGCTGGGGGGATTTGATGGCTCCCGCAGGGATTCCCAGATTGCCTCAGGAATTCTTTCCATTGGGGAAATCTGCACATTCCAAACTTCTCCAGGATGGGCTTTGATTGGAAATAATCCAGCTGTGGGTCACACTTCAGAAGAAAATTCAAAATAAATTAAAAAAAATACGGAGATAATAATAAAGATAATAATAATAATAAAAAAATATAAATAGAATTAATGATAAATATAATAAAGATTAATAATAAATATAATTAATGTTAAATATAGTTATAATTACTAATAAATATAGATATATTAATAATAAATGTAATGAAAATAATTAATAATAACATATAAATAGAATTAATAATTAATATAATTAATATAGTAAAGAGGTATAATAAATATAATTAATTATAAATATAACAATAAAGAATAAAGATAATAATAAAGATAATTATAAAATAATTAATAAGATATAAAAATAATTAATAATACATATAATAGAAATATAATAAATAATAGAAAATAGAGATTAATAAAGATAATAAATATAAAAATAAATATAATAAATGTAATAATATAATAATAAATTTAATAATAAATATAATAATAAATATAATAATAAAGAGAATATATTAATAAATATTAAAATAAATATAATTAATAATATTAAAATAAATATAATTAATAATAAATATAATAAATATATTAATAGTAAAATGAAATAATAAATATAGAAATAAATATAATTAATAATAAATATAATAACTATATTAATA
>NC_031791.1:918130-921755 GCF_001522545.3 Parus major
TGTGTGTGTGTTAATCTATGGCATAGTATTAAAACAAAATATATGTGTGTGTGTGTTAATCTATATCATAGTATTAAAATAAAAACTGCTTTTGAGACTGAAAAATATATTTAGAGACCCCCTGTATTCATAAATTATCTTATCCAGATGAACACTGCCTGACAAGAGTTCTGGGGAAGGAATTTATTGGGAATGTAAATCTCAATGGCACCAAGAGGATTGATCTGTTGGAAAGGGGGCAAGAGAAAATTAAACAGAAGAACCCCAAAAATCTTAAGAAGAATGTCTGAATATGTGTGAGAATTTATGGATATGAGTGAGAATTTCTGGATATGAATGAGAATTTCTGGATATGAATGAGAATTTCTGGATATGTGTGAGAATTTATGGATATGAATGAGAATTTATGGATATGGAGCAGGGTTCTGTTTTTAAGGGACAATCCTTTGTCAGTGAGGTGAATGCAGACACACCCAGCTCTACCTGTATACTTTATTTTTTATCTCCTAATTGTCTTTTTATTAAAGAATTTTTATTAAAGAATTTTTATTTTATTGTCTTTGAAATTCTGTAAGAAAAACATGTGCACCTCGTTTTTCACACTCCTGAACAGAGCCCATCTGCTCCACGCTTCAAACTGCAGCTTTGGAAAGTTAATGAAGATTTCTGTAATCTTATTAATTAAAGTATTGTTCAATAAAACACACTTTTCAGATGAGAGGCTCTCAGCTCACTTTCATTTTGCTCCCCACAAATAAAGTTATTGATTCTTAGAATAAAAACACATCACAGGTGAATAATCAACCTTTCTAAACTCTGTTACACACTTATTTAAAGCAAATACACCCCAGCCATTCTCACACCATCTCCCTTTGCTCTGCCAGCTATTGATTTGAGAGTTTTTAAATGCCCATAAAGGTGGTTTTATTTCCTAGGGTTGTATTCTGAATTAGGGACACTGAGATGAGGAGAACAATCACAAAAAGAGCTTTTGCAGCAGATGAATGGCTGGAGCTTTTCTCATTCCTTAATGGAAGATTTTTGGCCTTCAGGGCAGGGAAATCTCAGCCTAAAAGGCACTGAGAGATGAGCAGTGAGAACATCCTGTGCCACTGGATCCAGAGGGGAAGTGAATCTGTGCAAATCCATGGAATTGAGAAGATGAGAGGGTGGATGAAGAGCCAGGAGCATCCTCTAAAGGAGCGTGGATGGGCTGGGACACCTCCCACAACTCCAGCCTCAGCCCCCTCCTGCCTCCCCAGCCCTCCTGGGAAAATGAATTCCTTCAGTGAACTAGAAATGCTCAAAAACACCCTTAAACAGGAAAAAAAATCAATCAATTTACAGGCAAATAGCAGCAGCACAAAGCAAATACCCACCTCAAAGGGAAGTGCACAAATCACTTCAATGCCTGGGGCTCTGCTGAGGGAAAGAATTTACAAACCTGACCAAATATCCCAAATATCAGCCCCAAAACAGCAACACCAGGAGCCTTGTCCATCATTTAACACTGGTGATGCCACCCTGTGCAGTGATAAATGATGGACAGGGCAAAGAAATCAGAATTTTGTTTCATCTGCCAAAAAAAAGCAGCAGCCCAGCGTTGTAGATGTTTTAATTAAACAGAGTAAGAAGCTGTAGGAGCCACTACCAGACTGGGGTGTGCCAAGAGCTGATTGGTTTTAATCCATGCTTTCAAAAATAGGTGGAAAAATGCTGTTTCAACAGAGGAACACAACTGAATCCCACTGTACACATCAATAATTTCCATATCCATGGCTCCAGTGAAGTGATAACTCAAGTGCTGTAAATAGCTTTTACCTATGCCAAACTAAGATATCCCAGGATTTATTTTTGGGTGTTGAGTATTCCAGGAAAAGAAGCCCTGAGCACACAGAGCTCAGAGGTGCTGGCACAGGATGGGCTGAATTTGTGGTTTTTGGCAAGGGGGAACTGATGTGAGTTCAGGGTTGTGGAGTCATTCCTGCACCTGAGTGTTCCCAGGGCTGCTCCAGGAAAACTGCTTTTTCCTTCTGTGTGGATGGAATTGGTGGGCTCAGGGAGGGTGGAAAATCCATGAGACATCGCTCCAAAGGGGCCAGAAAAAAAAATGAACACAGAAAATTCCTCTCCTTTCAGTCAGTGCCACAAAAAAACACTGGAAATTGGAAATGGGCTTGTTTGGAATGAGGAAGATTTCAGCAGGTTTTAATCAGCTCTTTCCATTACATTGAAGGTTTTGCTCCAGCTTTAAACACCTGAGCAGAGAATATCTGTTTTCTGCCAATTATGGAGCAAATCCAGGCTCCTGTCTCCCTAAAACCAGTGAGGAAGATCAAGATCATCATCATCATCATCATCATCATCCAAAGGTTTCCTGTGTGGTTTCTGTCCCAGAGCTGCCCCAATTAGGCAGAGACACAACTTCATTAAGAAAATGAGAAGGGAGTTACCCCTCAGAGCCAGGTGTGCACTGTCACACAAGGACATCAACACTGCTCCAAAATAAAAACACATCAAGGTAAACCAATAAAAATCATAAAAATCATAAAAAATCCCTGCTGTAAGCAGGGAGCAGTGCAGGGAGCTGGGCTTCCTCCCCTCTGGAGCAGGCTGTGCTCCTGGGACCATGATAAATGACCCCCAAAACCAGCATTTTTCAGATTATTTTTATTCTTATTCTGATTTCATTTGTTGCTTAAGTCTCTTATTCCCAAGTTTATTGGAGAAAATTATTTCCAGAGGAGGGGGAGCAAAGAAAAGCTGAGTTCTGGAAGATTTCCCTGCACACAGCAGCACTCACTGTGACACAGAACTGCTTTTTAAATGAGGCTTTAGCTGCAGATTATGTTGTGTTTATACAAGAGAGGTCAATTCCTTTGGTTTGCCATTCCTCTACCTGCAGATTTACCCATTTCCTCTGCTGAGCACCACCTCCTGTCATTCCTGGTGAGGAGAATTCATCAGGGATCATCTCTGAGAGGGACAATTTTCCCAAATGCCTCGGAGGAGATTGATGGAGGAACTTAAAGACAACTCAATTCAGCTTTAATGTTCACCAGTATTGACATCCAGCTGCTCAGTTTACTCCATCCCATAATCACCTGGTGATTGCACTCAAGTGAAACACAGTTTATATCAAAATTAGCACTTTGGAGCACCCACAAGGCCCTGAGATGCTGTGCAGGAGCCCCAGCTCTGTCTTTGTCCTGCTCTGGCACAAGCAGCCCCTGCAGTGGAGCTGCTCCTGTGCTCCTGCAGCCCTGAGCTGCTCCTGCTGGAGCTCACAGGCCCTGAGGAACATCCTGAATTCCCACACAGCCAGGGATCACAGAAATCCAGGGATCACAGAAATCCAGGATCCACAGGAATCCAGGATCCACAGGAATCCAGGGATCACAGAAATCCAGGATCCTCCTCTGCAGCATCCTGAATTCCCACACAGCCAGGGATCACAGAAATCCAGGGATCACAGAAATCCAGGATCCACAGGAATCCAGGATCCACAGGAATCCAGGATCCACAGGAATCCAGGATCCTCCTCTGCAGCATCCTGCATTCCCAAACAGCCAGGATCCACAGAAATCCAGGATCCACAGAAATCCAGGGATCACAGAAATCCAGG
>NC_031791.1:922107-929000 GCF_001522545.3 Parus major
CTGCTCCAAGCAGCTGCCAGCTCCAAAGGTCGTTCAGTTCTGAGCACTTGGGAAGGAGGGATTGGCTCCCACATTCCTCATTTCCATTCCCAATGCTGATTTTCTGTTCTGTGCTTTTTCCTAGGGCAGGAAAGCCTGGCCATCCCCCCCTGCAGCTGACACAGGAAACTTCAGCTGCTTTAACACCACTCCAGGCAGGGGGTGAGCAGGAGGCACCAACCCCTCTCTGCCCATCAGTGATGCCACCAAATTTTATGATCTTAGCACCAAACAGGCCATAAATTCATAAATTCACATTAAAACCTTCCAGTCTGTCTCTGCAGGTAATGCCATTTTAGGAAAGCAAAATAAGCTGTGGCAGAGCAGCTTTTGCTTCAGCAAGAATTTTCCCAGCCTGACTGCCAGAAGATGTCCTCGTTATCTGTGGGAATAATTAGTAGAGGAGACAGCTTGTTCATCACCTCGTGTGCCAAAGGCAGGACCTCTATGGATACAGAGAGTTCTGCCAAGCTGCACTGCCAGGTTTTTTTTCTGTGGTTTTAGTGCAGGGACTTTAAGGGTGCTAAAAGCCAGGGGCAGGTCATGGGTTTTGCCACGTAATGTGCAATAAACAGCCACAAAGAAATAATTCTGCAGCAATTACAGCTTGGATTTGTTCCATATATTGAGGCTCAAAATCTGTTTCACCTCAGGAAAGAGTGAAATGGTAAAAAAATGAATTTGCTCTGTGGCTCCTGACAAAGAGCAAAGTGCAAAGGGACTGATCCCAAATGGATCTGGAGACCAGAGAGCTGGGAAAGCACTCAGAGCACAGAGATTCAGTGGTGAAGGGTTTGACAAGCACCAGGAGATGTCTCAGAAAAGCCCAAAGGTTCCTGAACCTCTGGGATCCCTCAGCTCTGGCCACCAAGAATGGAACAATTCCCAGGGATGGGCATCAGGGAGTTCCTCTCCATAAAACCAAGAAGTCAGGCCCTGATGTTCCACCAGACAGAGCAAAAAGAAAAGCTCAGCTTCAAATAACAGCAGTATTTTATGTGTAAAATAGATATATAAACCTTAACTAGCAGATTCCAGATAGATCATGTCAAGTGTTACAAAGTAAAACTCCTGGCCTCCAAATCCTCCTGATCTTGACTGTCTCCAACCCCAAGTCCCCAGCAGCAGAAGGAATATTTTACATTTATTTCTGCTTACTCAGGGCCATCATGTGTGGACACAAAAGGAAAGCAGCTCGGGGCTGCCACCCTGCAGCTGGACACAGAGTAGGAAAAAGCAGCTTTATTTGGAAGCTGAGCAGATCTGACCTGAGTCTGAACAAATGCAGCACTTCACTCAGCCCTTTCCAGGCTCCAGCAGCAATGCAGACTGAAAGTTTAATAACAGGAATGAGTAACACTCCTGGAAGTGGAAAAGATGATGAACAAATGCCTGGCATTCCAGGGATGGGATAATTGACAAGGTTAAAATAAAAAAAAGCACCATGAATTTTTAAATTGAAGTGCATCCATCTAATCCAATTTGTCAGGTGAGTTTATGCTCCCACTGGTGTGGGAGCTACACAGGCAGGCTGAGCAGAAATGAGATTTCATGAATGATTTCAGGCAGAATTCTGGGCTCTGGTGTTCCCCTGCTCCTGGGCTGCCTGCACAGGGACATCACGGACAAGAAACAGCTCCAGGGATTTGTAGCACAACTCCACACCCACACATCCCAAAAAATACTTGCTTGAAGAAGTTCAACTCCCTCTCAGGGCAGAGTAAGGCATTTTCAGAGTGGAGCTGTGTTCTCTGTCCTTCCCCAGCCAGTTCCAGGAGCTGGAATTCCCTAATCTGGAATTCCTGATGTGTTTTGCTGCAAGATTCATTTCTGTCATCCAAAACTCACCCTGGGCAGTTGGTGACCCCTGCTCTAAGCTCCCACACGAGGATTTCAACATGGAATTTAAATTTTAAACACACCAGGTTGACAGTCCCTGTCACAGCCACACAATTCTCAGGCTGGCAGGTCATTCCTAAAGGCTTTCCCTCTTCTCAAGACTTAGGAATGTCTGGAATTGCAGCAAACTGAGCTGATCCTTCTCTCCCAACCTTAAAAAGAGTGCAGAGCTGCCAGCTGAGGATGGGAACCCGCAGGTTTTTGCTGAAGGCAGAGCCATCAATCCTGGATTCACAGATCAGATTGATTGCTGCTTTCTCATTTGCCTCACACAAGCTCTCTACACACATTAGGTATCAATTAGTCTGGGTGTTTAATTGGCAGGGCTATGTCAATCAGGGGCAGAGTGATTATCAGAGGAGAAAACAGTATTTCCACTGAAGTAATTGTGTTGCCACAGCACAAATCCTCAGAGACAAAAGCCCAATTATCAAAGGTACCTGCAGGGAAAACGAGCCTGATCTGCCAATTAAATTGGCCAACAGTGATTTGGTGGAATAAGGAATAAAAGAGACATGAGCCAGGTGGAAAATGCTGGAGGAGAACTGTGGAACAGTTTTTGTTGCTGACATCTCTCCGTGCACACTCACACCGCTTCCCTCACTGCTGCACATGACAACACCATCTGTCTTGGGGTGAGCTGCTGCACCTCACAAATCCATCTCCCTCTCCACTTCCCAGGAGCACATGGATTTTTCCATGGGGCTTTTCCATGCTCACAGGTTCCCAAACCAATCCCTGCGAGCTGTGCCTGCACCAGGGCTGAACTCAGCTCTCTGCACTCGCTGCCTCCACACTGGGAATTGGAGATTAAAGCAGAACACACCAAAGGAAAAACAAAACCACCAAGAAACCCCAGTGAACCCCCAGAGAGGCAAAGGTTGCTCCACAGAAGAGCTGGCAAGGACAGATGAGCTGATTTTCTCCATGTTTCTCTTGCTTTCTAGCAGAGCACTGATGGTGCCTCACAGGAGGCAGGGCAGCAGCAGATCCCAAGCCAGAAATGATCTGCTCCAGGCTGCACATCAAACAAAAACCAGGAATTGGATCTCCTGGAGATCTTACCCCACACCCCTGCACAATTCTGTCTTCTCCACATGATCAGAAACGACATTTTGACAATAAAAAGCAAACCCCCCTGAGTCCTGATGGACCAAGGGAGGATGAGACAAGGCTCAGGCCCAACTTACCTTACCAGTGCATCTGGTTTGCTTAGCTGGTTATTAGGAATACAATTTTCCATTAAGTCCTTATGTGTGCTCGGGCTCTTGCTGGCACATTTCTGTTTTTTCTCATTTTTAGAGGATGAGGAGGGGATGCTCCCGTTGGTTGCACTGTGGCTGCGGGGTGAGGAGTTCACAACCCCACTGACATTTTTGTAATTTTTGGACGAGGCAGTGCATGAGTCCTCTTTTAAAAGGTTTTCTGTACTTCCTACAAGATCATTATTTAATCTTTTACTATTGATATGGTTTTCCATATATTCAATTTCTTGTATTTTAGAGTCTACAGGTTGCAAAATGTTGTTGTTTATTCCAAGGTTGTGTTTCTTTGCATCCTTGTCCTTTTCTTTCCCTTTTTCTCGATATTCCAGCTCTGGCAATGTTGCAGAGATTTTTTTATTGGCTGGAATGCCTCCATTGTGCTGCAGGAGCATTGAGGAATCCATATCAGATAATCCTTTGGCTGCTGCAACACCAAAGTGAAAACAAAAAACCCAACTTAGTTCATTAAATCCATCAATACCGTGCCACAGAAAGAAAAATCATTATGGACACATCCATCATTCCTGCAGGAAACAATCAGTATTGGAGACTCTCTAGAAAAGAGAATTTTTTTCTCCAAAGTCACCTATTTTAAGGCATTTTTGCCTCATTCCAGGCAGGAAACAGGGATTTAATAAGATAGTATTTATTATTATTGTTAATATAGTATTTATTTGTTTTATTATTATTATTATTAAGCCAACTCTGACTGACCAGATGGATGCAGCTGCTAATGAAGAACTGAGCAGAGGGGCCATAATTCACTTTTCCTGTCACATTAACCACTCCAAACCCATTCCATTCCCACCCCTCTGAGCTCCCCACCAAACCAAGCTGGCCTGAAACAGCTCCTGAGGGGCTGGGGCTGTTTTTCCCTTGGAAAACAACACAAGAAGGAATAACTTGCCTTCCTCTGCCTCCCTCTCTTGCCTTTGCAGCATCTGCTGCTCTGGGGGCAGTGCCTGCTGCAGGAGCTGCATGTAGAACTCGTTCTCCTTCTGCACCTCTTTCTGCTTCCTCAAACGCATCTTGTAGCTGACGTAACTTTTAAAGCCAAAGCCCAAAGTCACAACAGGGTAGCCAATGCTTAGGAGAAAATAAAATAAAAAAAAAAAGCAGTTTTATTAATCAAATTATAGCCTTGATAGAGAGTTAATCAAGTGTATACAGCTGGGAACAACTTCCATAGAAGATGATCTATAAAGTGGTTTTTTTCAGCAATGTTTGGAATATCCACACTCCAAATTCCTCACAGGTGGCACTGGGTCCTTCTTTACACACATTTCTCATGGAATATTGGAATATTTCATGGCAGAAATGTGAGGGAAAAACTGAACAGCTGAGCCCTGAACCCAAATAAAAAACCTGATTGTTTATTTTCCTGGTGAAATGAAGGTTAACAGGGAAAGGACAGAGAAGAACTCACCAGTGAGCTGCAAATGGACGACAAAGGTCCACATGGAAGTTTTTTAAATCTTTAAATCTAATGGCTGCTTCAATATAAACAAAAAGTATCCACAGTGATACTGTTGGTAAGCACACACCTCTTTCTGTGGAGAGAAGGGAAACAGAGGCACCTCAGGGGCAGCAAGGATTTGAAAGTTCTTTTTAAAATGTTTCAGGAGTCTAAGGAAAGGTTTTACCCCAAAAGATCATAACAGGTTTTACCCCAAAGGATCATAACAGGTTTTACCCCAAAGGATCATAACAGGTTTTACCCCAAAGGATCATAACAGGTTTTACCCCAAAGGATCATAACTTAGAAAGAAAAAAAGCAAGTTCTCATCAACTTGGATGAGCACTGAAAATGAGTAAGTCCTGAGGTTGCCATGAATTAAAATATTAAATCAGCTCAATAGCTACAGCTAAAACTGGCCCATCAGGTTCCTCCTTCTAAGCACCAGCCCTGAACAACTTCAGATAAGGCTTTAACATATTAATAAAGCTCTAAAAATAACCCCAGATTCTGCAGGTATTTGAAATTGGGCAGCAAGTGGCTCCCAGCATCAGCTCCCACACTGCTGCTATTAGCAATGATTAAGTTGTCACAGAGCTGAGTGAGGGATGATCAAACCCCTGGGATCAAGGCTAACACAAAATGTTCCACAAATCCCAACAATCTGGGGAGCAAAAGATCACCCTTAAAATAAAATAACAACTTAAATCAAATTTTAATCCTAAAATGTTTTGATTGAGGGAAGGAACTAAATCATCTCCCCCCAGCTCTGCTGTTTCATCCAAACCCAGGGATTTATGAGAACAAACCCAAACAACTCGGGGAGAAAAGGGCAGCAGAGGGGGACAAAAATTCTCCATCTAAGTCTCAAACTGTCAGGAAAACCTCTGATATCACTGGATCCAGCTTTGCTAAAACTGAGTTTAACTCTGCTCACTGAAATAACTGATATCTGAATATTATTATCTAAATTTGAGTGTGGAAGAACAGAGCACTGGCACAAACTTTTCCTGTGTACTCTGTATTTGTTGAATTGCTGCAGGAGAGTTTTAAAGTCAGGAAATTAATCTTCTTTTTACTACTCTGGAATTTCTGTTTATTCCCATCCAGCTTGAGATGCACCCCAAGTGCAAAACTAAAAAACAAACCAACATTTTTAGCTCTAAAAAAATTGCATTAAGCGAGATAACAGCAGAGGGGTTTTGCTCCTAAAAGATGTGAGACACAATCTGAGCCCTGGAAGCTGTCAAAAAAGAAGAATTGTAAATAAAGAAGTAATAAAAAAGACTTTACAAATAAAGAATAATGCCCCACCTGTGTGCCACACATACTGTACCCACACATAGGTGCTGGCAGCAAAGAACAGCCACTGGATTGGGATGAAGAGCAGACAGATGATGTTGGAAGTAAATGCTACACACACAAAAAATACTGAGAAGGCCTGAAAGAAAGGAGGCAGGGGGATAAAGAAGAGGAAAAATAACCAAAATAGGTTTTTTATATATATTAAAATATGTATAATACATTTTAGATAAAAAATCTAATAGCTATACTTTTATAACACACCAATATTTCTAATATTATATGTATATGTAATTTTAATCTATTTTAACATATTAAATATATATTTTATATATAATCTATTTATATTTATATATAATCTATTTATAGATATTTATATCTATTTATCTATATTTATCTATATTTATCTATATATATAATAGATATTTAAATCTATTTATATATAGATAGCATATGCCTATATATACACATACATATACAAATATAAAATATTCTATATAACAGGGTTTTCATTAAAATAATACAGAAAGTCTTGACTTTTACATATATATAAAGTTATACACATATAATAATATAAATAAATAAACAAACATATACATATATATACATAAAAATATAAATAAATATATATATATAATTATAAATATGTATATATAAAATATAATTCTGTTTAATTCAAACCCAGCTCAGCAATTGAAACAATATTTTTCCTGGGGTGGAATTTGGATAAATCTTTATTTCATTTTCACTTGCCACAGATAAAATATCCATCAGAGAGAAGAAATAAAAAAGCTCTCCTGGTTGAGGAGGCTCTGAGTGCCATTGTAATATGGAATATTATATATATAATAATGTAGTAAATAATAATAGTAATAGTAACAATAATAGTAATAATAATAATAAATAGTAAATAATAATAATAGCAAATAATA
>NC_031791.1:929300-936537 GCF_001522545.3 Parus major
ATGATGCTGATAATATGATAACGATGCTGATAACGATGATAATTATGATTATGATAATGATAATGATAATAATGATAATGATGATGATAATGATAAATAATAATAGTAAATAATAATCATAGCAAATAGTAATAGTAATAGTAACAGTAATAGTAATAATAATAAATAGTAAATAATAATAATAGCAAATAAAAAATAATAATAATGATAATGATAAAAATGATAATGATGATGATAATGATGATGATAATGATGATGATAATGATGATGATAATGATGATGATAATGATGATGATAATGATGATGATAATAGTAAATAATAATAGTAAATAATAATAGTAAATAATAATAGTAAATAATAATAGCAAATAATAAAATCATGATAATGATAATAAAGATAGTAATGATAATGATGATAATGATAATGATGATAATGATGATGATGATAATAATGGTGATAATGATGATAATTATAATAATAGTAAATAATAGTAAACAATAATAGCAAATAATAATAATAGCAAATAATAATAATAAAATAATGATGATAATAATGATGACAACAATATTAATAATAATAATAATAATAATATTAATATTAATATTAATATTATTAATAATAATAATGATAATAATAATAATAATAATAATAATAATAATAATAATAATAATAATAATAATAAATGCTGTGTAATAAGGAATATTCCCTGGAGTTCAGGATTCCCTGGAAAGGCTCAGGGCTCCTGAGCACACTCACCAAGCCCTGGTATCGGAAGGAATCGTAAACGCTCCTGATGAAGAGCCAGAAGGGCCACAGGTACTCAAACCTGAACTCCAGCACAAAATCTGCCAGCAGCACCAGGGCCCACACCACCAGGAACTTCAGGTACAGGAAGGTGCTGGGGGGAAAGAAAAAAAAGATTTCAGATCAGGATTTCCAATAGATAAACTGAGTTTTTGTGGGGGTTTTTTTGTTTGTTTTTATATTTTTTTAATTAAAATATTCCGAATTACAACTGTAATACAGAGAAGGAAATGTCAGCCAAAATAATTTTATAAAATAAGTTTAGGGTTGTTTGTTTTTTTTAATTATTATTCCATTACAGCAGGCCTGGTCTAATGAAGCTGATACTGAACTGCATTTATTTCTCCTGATAAACAGCAGGACACACACCACATCAGCACCCATTTGCATTTTCACACAGTGAAATCCTGCCAAAGGTAACTTCTCCCAGCTGCAATCTTCCTTTTCCAGTCCTCTCCTGCCCCTGCAGCTCAGGAATTTCAGTGTTGCCCCTCCCCAGCAGGCTGCAGATGTTCCCTCATTTAACACACTGCACCACCAATAAACTGAGATGTATTTTGAGCCTCCAGCAATTTAAAGATTGTTTTGATACTGAGTTACCAGTGTTAGATTTGAAAACATTTCTATGAAGGCAAAGGGGTCCCTTAAAAACAAACAAACAAAAGCCCAGAAAAATGGAAGCACAGAAGGCTTGAGACCATCCTAACTTTAATTTTTTAATTCTTTCTGAGCCACATTCCCATGTTCTGAGTCCTGCATTTTGAACCACTGATGATCCTTCTTGGCAACAGAGCTTAAAAACAATTTTCAGCTCATACCCAAGGAACACTTGAGGCATCATTCCTCCAAAAAAGAACCCAAATCCCATTTTCCCCCCAAACCCACCACCCCCAGATCTGGCACTGCAGCTCCCCAATACCTCACTGCACTCTATTGGGTTATAGACAAAAAAAGTGAGGTTAAAAATACATTTTTCTCTTTTAAATCAAGTGCCAATTTTCCTTTTAGTCACTTGTTTTCCCTCCTCTAGCACAAGCAGCAGAACTTTGCCCTGGAATGTTTCGTGGGATGTGCCAAGGGTTTGCACCCAGAGCCAGGCAGGGTCGAGTTCCTGCTCAGGGCCACGGGGCTTTTTTAGGAACTTGTTCAGAATTTTGGGGAAGAGACAAAACACAACATTTCCAGAGAAAAAGAAAAACCAAAAAAAAGCAGGAGAGGTTTGGAAATAACTGAATTTGGGCCATTCTCACTTGCTTGTCACACAAATCCAGGTCCAAAGCTCAGGGCTGGGAAAAAACTCTTGGATTTGGTGGGAATCAGAGGTGAATGGGATGTGCCTGAAAAAAACAGGGGAAAAAACCACAGCAAAAGGCTCCAGGAAGCACTTTAATGGAATGGAAACAAAATTAACTGCACACACTTGGAAAAATTAAAGAAATGTGATTTTCAGTTCTGATGGACCCAGCCCCAGTCACAAATTACTGTTTGAGAAGAATATAAAAGAAACTATAATGTGAAAAAAAAGAAACTATAATGTGAGTTATAAAAAATAAAACCCCTCAAACCCAACAAAATATCCCACAGCAAAACCCAGCCAACCAAAAGTCACCACAATCCCTTAAATGGTCACATTGTCCTGGTGAATTATGCTTCCACAGACTGCCTTTCCCTGTTTATTTAAAGTTTAGATCCTCACCAGGAATCTGTAAAAAAGCAGCTGCATTCAGAGAATATTTGACACTAAAGGTGATATTTGGGCCCAGACTCTGGAATTGTACCTGGAATTGTATCAGATCGGAGGGATTCTAGAAAATCATCACAGCCAGAAATTCCTTGCTCTGCTCAGTTGTGTTGTGGAGCTTTTTCCTGGGTTACACTCATGGCTTTTGTTTATTTTCCACGAGGAAACCCCATTTTTCCCTGAAAATTGGGGCTGCCAGGCCTAATGCTGCTCAATTGTGAAGTGCCACTCCAAGTGAAAGCATTTGCTGAACAAGAGATCTGTACCACAGGCATTAAAGTGATTTCTGATATTAAATTCATATCAATCCAAGGGCCCTGCTGACACTTAGCACTTTCTAAAGTGGAATTGGAACAATGCAACACTTGTAAGGAGGTTTTGCCAACAGTATTAAAGAGCCTATTTCTCATTGTCTGAAGGGCTCCAAAGCCATTCAGAATTCCAGGAGTACAGGAAAGTTTAAAAGCCTCAAACCTGGTGTTGGCCCCAGCAGAGGAGCCCAAATCTCAGTTCCTGCTCCCCCTGAGCTGCTGCACAGCCAGGTTTGTGTTCAGACCAGCCCCCAGCCCAGCAGGATGAGCTGACAGCTCCCCATGGAATCAGGGAGAGCTGAAACACATCCCCAGGAATTAAATCCCCTGGAAAACCTCCTTATTGCAGAGGCTCAAATATATCCCACAAGACCAACTGGAATTCTGAAGTGGATCCCAAAATGGGGGGGAGGAAGATTCTTGCAGATAAAAACCTAAAAATCTGGGTTATCCAATTTCCTGACACATGTCAAAAAATCTGCCCTGGGTGGCCTGGCAGAGGTTTAAGGACAGGGTTTTTCCCATGAAACAGCATATGGCATCTAATCCTGGAGGGTGATAAAGGAAAAGGAGGAGCAGGGCACAGGGCAGGGAGGAGCAGTGATTACAGTGCTGCAATTTCTCTGAAAGGTCAATTGATGGCTAATGTACACTGAATAGAAAGATTTATTCATAACCCTGTAGTGACTGTGCTCCCCCTTTGAATTTGCAAACAAATAATTTTCCTCCTTATTCTTCCTCCCCCTGCAAGTGCCAGATGCCATTTCCTTCTTTTTTTTTTTTTTTCCCCCTCTCTTGTTCTTTGTTCTCCTTTTACTGCCCCGCAGCAGCAAATCCTCTGCTGGCTCTAAGGTAAAAACATTGCCAAAAATCCCTAGAAAAAGACCCAGTTCTGCACCCCAAACCCAAACTGGGGGTAGATGAAGCTTTAATTCTCTCCCCACTATTATTAGCAATGGCCAAAGGCTGGAAAGGAAATCCTGGCATGTTCCATTTGGCAGCCTGACTCATCCAAGACAATGGAGCAGGAGGCATCCCGAGGCTGGCAGGGTGCCAAGGGCACAGGTGAGCTTTAAAAAAGGTGAATTTGAACATTTGGGTGAAATTCCCAATAATCAACAACCCCCCCCCACCTCAGGGGTTACCCAGCAGCCACAACACTGGGGATGCTGAGTGGGGATTAGCAAATAGAAAAGCTTGATATAAATAAACACACCAACAGATATCAAGTGGGCAGGAGAAGTGGAACAGATCGAGCACAGCGAGTCTGAAAAGCAGAAAACATCACTGCTGGCACTGGCCACGTGAAACACTCGCCAGCTACAGGTTTGAAAAGGAAAAGAAATGTAAAGAATCCCAGGAAAGCTCCCTGACTCCTGATTCTTGTCAGAAAGGAGCTGGGGAAGGTAAGGAAAGGCAGCCCCAAGGGAAAATCCTGGCAGTGCTGGAAGCCAGGCAGCACCCAGCCTGTGGGGCTGGGACAGGAGGCACTGGGAATTCAGCTGCAAACCAAAATCCAGCCACAGGAGCTGCAGGGAGAGTCAGGGGCTGATACTCCCTGTGCCACCAGGGCTGGCACAGTGGAACACATTAAATGTAGGCTAAATTACACTGGAGTTCAAGTGAGAAAAGGCAGCTCTGCTGCTTTGTTCCAGACCTCCGGGGCAGCTCCAGCAGAAAATGCTTTACCCTCTATAGGGAAGCTGGTAAAGAAGTGTCAGAATAAATTAGGAGGAGAAATCATTATAGATTTTCAAGAAAAGCCTAAAAAAGGCCACATTCCTGGAGGTAGCGCTGATGTTTTCCTTCCAGTTTATTTGGCTGACAAAATTCCAGTCCTTGGAACTCAGCCCTGTCAGGATTTGGGTGGCAGAGGGAAGCAGGAGTATTTTAGGGGTGGTGGCACCCAGGAATCCTGTCCTGTGCCACCAGGGCCAGGTGGAGATGAGACACCCTCCCCTGCCAGCCCACGGAGTGCCTGGATAAAGGGCAATTTACATCCTGAGCTAAAAAAACCCTGGCTCTGAAGGAACAGGGAGTATTTCAGGACTATTGTCAGGGAATCCACGAGACAGCATCCACCAGCTGATGTGACAGCACAAGTTAAAGCAGGGATGAGGGGAATTCATCTTGAAAATTCCTCAGCTATGAAAGCAGGACCAAGCAGAACCAAATATCAGCAATGCAGCTGAAGGATCCTCACCAGATTTCAACCAGATCCAAAATGAGGACCAGGAAGACTTAGGGACGAGTAAACTTTAATTGCTTGACTGATGACAAGCTGCAATTAATACTCTAATTAACAATTAAGGGTTTAATGGATGCACACTGCCAAAAGGAGATGTTAAATCGCTTTAGGTTTTTAAACTGTTGCCATTGTTTTATGTGGGAAAAGGCAAAATTTGGAATATAAGCTATGGAAATAAGAGATCCTCCAATTAAAATTTGGAGATCTGTTGAAATCAGTTATTTAAAGTTCTTTCCACAGATCCTTCTAAAGAGCACAAGTCACTACAAAAATCAACATTCAGAGAGACAGATCATCCACATCTTTCAGTGCAGCTCAGGATTTTATAATTCTAATTCTGTTTTACTATCACTTCTTATAATCTACTTCAGTTTTACACATGCAAACTCTGCCACTAGAGCTTCCCTGCAGGACAATCCCTTCCTTGCTCCACCTGCTCCAAAACTTCTCATTTTCCCAGCTCTCCCCCACCCCACGTGTCTCAGTGACAGCTGTGCCTCGCTCACACACCCGAGCTGGACAGGAGCCTTAATTTAACATCAGGCTTAATTTAAAAAGCAAACAAAACAAAGAGTTAAGTATCCAAATCCCACTGTTTGCTCAGCCTGGCTGCTCTGCCCATAAACCCAGGATGCTTCCTCCTGATAACTGCATTTACTGGGTCTGTGTAAGCTGATGGGGACAATTAAGATAAGCTGAGTAAATAACTGCAGTAATTACAGAAATTTAGACAACTGTAGTTCTGTGAGAAGTTACATGTATGTGACCACTGAATTATGGAGTGGAGAGAGAAAGAAGTGTGAAAAAAAAAAAAAGAAAAAGAAAAATATCCCAGATCCTTGTAGGAGAACATCCCTGCTCAGATTTCCAGAGGGAAAAGCCTTCCCACTATTTCTCTCTCCTTTCTGTGGGACAACACTCTAAGGATGCTGATTGTTTCTGTTTAGCAAAACACCACGTGAAGCAAAGGCTAAAAATCCCATTCCTGAGCCAAAGCATGCCAGGAGAATCAAAGGCAGAGGTGCTCACAGGACACCAGCAGCTCTTCCTGCTGCACACACTCAGCTCCTGGAGTTCCTCTGAGCTTTCCCTGATTTTCCCTTCTTCTCTCACCCCATTTTCCCTGCCAGTCACCTCAAGGGCAAAGCATTTGGAATGACTTCTGAAATAAGCAATTCCTTATATATTTGAATTATTCTTCACCTTGAATAATAATTTCTACACAAGGGATGTTTTTCTTTACCATTCCAGGCAGTGTTTTCCCAAAACCTGAAAGTCTAAAGCAAAAAGCTCTCTACTCTCACAGAATCACTACAAGTGGGATAAGCAGCACACTGGGACAATTTTATTCCTGTCACAGCTCCCCAGCAGCTGCTTCCCTCATGCAAAGTTTAACATCTGAATTGTATGAGCTCGCTCAGGTTTCCAGGCACTGCATTCATCAACCCCACTGAACTAGAAACAGAAATGGGACAGCAGCACTTTTACTACAGCTCTCACAAACTCCTGCTGATTGAGAAATGCAGAATTACTGCGTTCCACACAAAATCCGACGTACTCGGGAGAGCAGAGCTCTAAAGGACTCTTTAAACAGGCTCACAACGACGGTGTTGGGACACAAATCAGGCACATCCCAAGGGAATCTCGGTTCAGAGCTGTTTGTTTCCTCATTCCCCAGGTCACAGGTGAGTCGGGCACCTGCTCTGTCCCCACCACACCAGGCCATCCATCCCTGCTCCGGGAATTCCCAAAACACCTCCTGCTCCCACGGCTCGGGATAAACAACTTCGTGAAACCCTGCATGAAGAGCGGAGCAACAGCCCAGGTGTTCACCGCTGCTGAGCGCAGCCTCTGGCAATGCCCAGCCGGGAAAAACCTCCCCGGGCAGCTCCGCTACCCCGGCAATGCCCAGCTGCGAGACCCCACCGGGAAAAGCTCCCCAGGGAGAGCCGGGAGAGGCTCGGGGAGCCGCAGCGGAGCCCCCCGGGGATGACACAGGGGGAAGGCCCCGGTGCTGGGTGCTCAGCCCAGGGCCGGCTCCGGCCGCTCCCTCACGGCGGTGCCGGCAGCACCTTGGCCAGCAGCTGCCCCCGGCGCGGCGGAGCCCCGGGGGCGCGGAGGGCCCGGGGCGG